>NC_057794.1:198766632-199066632 GCF_018294505.1 Triticum aestivum
CGCGTGTGTAACCGTGATGGTCTCTTCTCGGCGGAGTCCGGGAAGTGAACACGGTGTTGGAGTTATGCTTGACGTAGGTTGCTATAGGATCACTTCTTGATCATATTTGTATCGCTCGTGCTTCGCCTTCTCTTCTCGCTCTCTTTTGCGAATAAGATAGCCACCACATATGCTAGTCGCTTGCTGCAGCTCCACATATATTTGCCTTATACATTCCTATGAGCTTAAATAGTTTTGATCGCGAGGGGGCGAGATTGCTGAGTCCCTGTGGCTCACAGATACTATAACTCCAGATGCAGGTCCAGGTGATTTCGCTCCAGGTGACGAGTACGAGCTCAAGTGGGAGTTCGACGAGGACTCTCAGCGTTATTATGTTTCCTTTCCCGATGATCAGTAGTGGTGCCTAGTTGGGGATCGATTCAGGACCTTGTCGCATGTTGGGTTCTTTTCTATTTTGGCGCCGTAGTCGGGCCATGAGTGTTTGTTTGATGGATGTTATTTATGCACTCTGATGTGACGTGGCGAGTGTAAGCCAACTATGCTATCTCCCCCTTTTATTATATATAACATGGGATGTTGTAATGATTGCCTGACTTGCGACATTGCTTTCAATGCGGTTATGCCTCTAAGTCGTGCCTCGACACGTGGGAGCTATAGCCGCATCGAGGGCGTTACAGATGCTCCGCATCATTTTGATCCATGGATTTGCTTGGTTTCGAGTGGATCTAGCATTTTCCCAATTTTCCCCACTTTCCATCCACGAAATCTCATCAATTTTGACCCCAAAATCCTCAAATTCTGCCCAAAATCGCGTCCCGAATCTCGGATCTGGAGTTGACCCCGACCACCGGACGACCGTCACTTTACCGGACGTCCAGAGCCCCTGGAACGACCGGATGTCCGTCATCCATCGGACGATCGGAACCCCTAACCCGGATGGAAATTAGCGGATTTCCGAGCTCACCGGACGTCCGGCCACCGGACATCCGTCCATTAGCGGACGTCCGCTACCTGTAAAAACTGACTTCGACTGATTTTTGTTTCGGCCATAACTAATTCATCTGAACTCCGATTTTGATGTTCTTTAGCTCGTTTTGAATCTCTTGACATCCTCCTTCCCACAAAAATACCACCAACATCCTTTGACTCTATCAAATTTTGACAATTTTGGCATCTTTGCCTAGGGCTTCCACCACATCATCCGCTACACCATCTCCGACTTCCGCAACCTAACCAACTTTGTTCCCCATCACATTAGTGGTTGCTTGAGGAGTGATTTGAGCCTCCTAAGGTGTCTAGGCTACTTAGGGACGGTTGCTTTTTCATCAACCACCACCACCACTTCCGCATAGGATTGACCACTATACACTTCCGCCCCCCCAACTTAACCCAATTTGGGTTGTGTTGTGAGTTGTATCTCCTAAGGTGTTTCGGCTACTTAGGGACCATGCTTTCAACTCCGACACCGTGTATAGTCCACCACCATAACCTCCACTTCCGCATTGCCTAGTGGAACACCACCGCATTCCGCTACCACCATTTGACATTTGAGATTTTGAGTTCGCGGTTTTTCCATTTCCTAAGGTGTTTCGTCTACTTAGGGATGAGTCACCATCATCTTGGTATCTCCATCAAGATCACCGCCACTCATCATCACCGCGGACGGTAACCTCCATATCATCATGGTATCGTGGTATCCCTCCATTGTATATTCCCTTGCCATTGCATTGATAACCACTAGCCCATTTTGTGTTACTTGCCTATCGAGACTAGCCATTTGAGTATTGCCGGCAACGTTACTTGTGCACATTAGTGATCTACACCATACATTGCATACATACCATATCATATTGCTATCAACATATCATCTCGTGTGCCTCAAGTTTGTTCCCGCATATATACAATTGCTACCTTGGTTTGTGCATTTCACAAAGTGGCCATACAAAAAATAAGAGAATAAGCTTTTAAGCAAAAGAGAAAGAGCAAAGAAGCTTGTAAGCAATAGCCATAGCATCCACCACATTGCATAAGATTGTCATATCCGATCATCTTGGATCAAACACCGGGAACCATACATACATAGCATACTTGGGATAGAAATTTATCCATTTTGCATCTTATAGGTTGTGCACAAGTGTCGTATCCGCCTATAGAGCAATCGTGCTAGCATCTCTCTTGAGTTGTGCAACACGAGCGTTTTCCGTGGATTCCACATTTTGTGCTCATCCTTGGTTGCACGACCCCATTTATCTATCCGTATGTGTGTTTCCGTGTGCCACATATTGCTATTGGTCTACTTGTTACACTTGCGAATTTTTGAATCTCTTTCAACATTATTGACTGTTGCTAACATTTTGCATTAAATTTTTGTGCCACTATCCTCACCGAGCTCCACCATAAGCCTTATTTGTGTAGATGTGAGAAACCAACAAGAATTGGTACCAATTGTGCTATTTCCTTGTTCCACATTGGAGTGATCATTGATCCACTTTCAACTTCGGTCAAGGTACATTTGGTATTCGTTCTTCTCTTTCTCCACTCATATTGGCTCGAATCTTGTGATGGATAGGCAAGGCATTTCATCTCCGGTCTTCCACAACAACGACGGCGTGTACAACTACATCAACAACAAGCTTTCCGCACAAAAGGAGGAGAAAGATGCAAGGATGGAGGAGATTCGGACATTGTTGATCAACCGTTCTTCCCCTTCATCATCCTTAAGGCAGCGACGTTCAAGTCACAAGTCTTCGGAGCGCAAAAATGATGGAAGAGCAAGTCGTCCTCGTCCACATCTCCATGGCGACCACCATCACGTTTGTGATCCACCTCGTCATGAAGGGCAAGTCATCTCCAAGCAACATGTGCACGACGGCGACGAACGACATCTACATCGAGCTCAAGCACGACAACGACAACATCATCATGATGATGCTCCACAAGTGCCTACCTACAAGTCGCAACAAGCCCTACTTCACGCCAAGTCCAAACTTCATGACCACAAGAGAAGACCACGAGACAAGCACCACCAAGACGGAGCTACGGCTACACCAACCACTTTGGCATCTTCGCCAAGTGACTTCAAGGCATCTTCGCCTTCGGATATATGGCATCTTTGCCAATAAGCACCTCAAGACTACGCTCAAGAGAAGCTTCCCAAGCTCAAGTCCGCGACTTCCATGAGCTACTACGACCTCGACATCGACCACGCGATTCCTTTCTATGGGACTCAAGAACCCGAGGAGTATCTCGAGTGGGAGCGTTTGATGGACGACTACCTCAAGCTACATCAAGTCCCTCCCGAGGATCAAGTGAAGTGCACCACAAGGAAATTCCACGACTACGCGTCCACATGGTGGCTTCACACACCTTCGGAGAGCTATGACATGAGTTGGCCCAAGACGAAGAGAGCTTTGCGGCGAGAGTTTGTGCCTCCAACCTACACAGAACAACTTCAACGCCAATTCGAGAACACTATCCAAGGATCCAAGTCCATCGACGAGTACTTCAAGGAGAAGAAGATTGCCTTGCGACGAGCTGGCGTGGACGACCCCATTTCGATGAAGTTCCACTTCATGATGGGATTGCACAACGACATCTCCAGGACGATATTCCTCAAGAACTACAAGTCCCTTGACGACAACTACATTGGTGCTCTCAAGGCAGAACAAGAACTCATGAAGGCCAAAGTTTCTCTACCCCAAGCTCACTTCGTGACGACCAAGCTCCATGAGAATGAGCATGAGGATAGTACCACCAAGATGTCCAATCCCAACGAGCTCCAAGACGATACTCCCAAGTCCAACGCCATCCCTCTTTGTGGCATTGACGATGCCGAGTCCTCCATGACTCTTTTTCAAGACGGTACGGTGACGAGTACGACTATGGAGACCCTCAAGGACCAAGCTTTGGAGGCGAGCGACATGGTGGAGAGCAAGGATGATGCTTCCATCTTAGGAGGCGAGTGTGATGATGTGCCATCTTCGGCCTTCATCCACGGCGAGAGTGATGTTGTGCCATCTTCGGCCTTCATCCACGACGACGACTATGAGACGGTTGAGCAGGGGATTTTCCCTTCGACCACGGCGACCTGTGATGAGTTGAGTGACTTTAGCCACCATATTGAGAGTGAGAGTGATTTCACCACTAGCCCCATATATGATGTGTTTCCACTATTCCCATGTGAGGAGAGCCACAACCCCCACCTCTTGAGTGAGATGAGTGACTCCACCATATGTGAGTTTGAGTGCACCTATTTTGAGTGAGTGAGTGATGCACCACATAGAGAGAGTGAGATAGTTGATAGGTCATGTGAGGCCACTTTTAACACTAACGACTTGATCTCTACCTCTATTGTGTCTGCTCATTTGGTGCTAGGTCCCTTATATGATGACGCGCCGATTCTCGACGACTTTGTCCTACCTTTGGACAAGACGATGGCCATAGTGGAATATGATGCACCCCCCACATGGTTCCATCACAATGATGATCTTGACCACCATTCGGTCTTACCCACCTCACCTGCACCACATGAGTGGAATGACAAAGGTAACACAGGTGAAGGTGATGCTCTTGTCCCATTAGTGGACTATCATGACATTGATTGCTTGCATGATGTTGATCAACCTATTTCGATGCTTCATGCTAGTGTGACTTCTCCATGCGATGATTTACCCATTTGTGATGAGTATGATGATTGCCATGTGGAGTCTATTAGTTGTGATGCCATGTTACATAGGATTTCTTGTGCTAATTCTCTCGGTCACATCATGTTTGCTAATCCGCTTGACTTGTCGTATGCTATGCATGAGATCAACCACATGTCATATTTGCAATCTCTTCATAGTGGCTATGCATATGCTATAAAAATGAACCAAATTTGCACATATGGCATAGATGACAAGCCCATGGTTATCGGCATTTGTTTTTCTTGTGATGATATTGATATGCTTCCCTTGCATCATTTATCTCATATGCCATGCCATGACCACCTAGCTTCGGATATGCATTGTTTTGGGTGTTACCCATTTTCTCCATATGATGTTTCCAATATTGCTCATGAGGAGACCCCCATAGTTTCCTCATACATTTTAGGAGATTTTGATCACTCCCATCCATTACATCATCCTCATACTTATGTACACAATATGCTTCCCATGAATAAACAAGCTATTGAAGTGCCATATACTTGTATGCTCAATTTGCATCCCCATCATTTTATACACAATAACTATCCTTTCATGATGGATGACATGTTCTTATACCATGCAGCAAATTTCTTTGAGCGATGCTTATCTTTTACTAACTCACACGTGCAAATACACATCATGATGGATGATGTGTACATTTACCACGCGCACAATTTCTTTGGTTTGTGTCTCTTTTGTGTAGGTACCCATGAATTCTTGTCAACCTCGCAATCCCACGAGTTGACAAAACGAGCTCTAGAGAGCAATGATGACTTGGGATCCCATGGACCGCCTTTCCAACCGCGCTCTTCAAGCAAAGTCTTCGCACATTTCTTCTACATGACCCTCACTTGGTTAAGGGTTATTATCCACAACATATTCTATGCCCATCTTGACATGTTCACTTTGCATGTTATGCTCATTACTATGCTTTTGTCATGCGTTCGTGACCCATGCTTTGCATTACACATGATGATTGATTCTCATACTTGTATGTGTATTTGCAAGCTTGGTGGAGATATTGCTTGCTATTGCTATGTTTGCTTTGTACCCCACGCCTACGATGATAATTTCATCTTGCTTTGTGTTTGTGCTTGCAATATGTCATGTGCATTGCCTATGCCTATTATTTCCTCTCATGACATGATTGCCATGATTTACTCTAGTATGTTGCATCTTCGCACTACTAGCTTGCACGACTTGATTACTATGCTTGACTTGATTACCTCACACATGATGAACAATTGCTCTTTCTATTGTGTTAAGTGCCACACTATATTCACTACACCCCATGCACATTATGCTTGGATTGTCTTGCACTTGACCCATGTGTTCAGACACTTCATTTTACTTGGTGTTGTGAATGATTCATATGCCTACCATCGACCTTACATTGAGCAATTTGTGAATGCTTTCTATGAACTTGAGGTAGATGCTTCTTCTCTTGTCACACATATTTGCATCACTACCTCACATTCACATGCTTGTTTCCATGATGTCCTTCTTTGTGCTCAATTTATGTGCTTACATGCCATGTCACAATCCTTTGTCACACCATATGCTATGCTTGATGACAACACTTGTTGGGTGAATCACCTCTTGAATGCTTGGTTTTGCACTAACGCTAACCGCATTTGTTTTTCCAAGTGTTTGTTCTCCTTGATCCTTTTGAAGGACTCACGAGATGGTGCAACATTGAAGAGGTCCCATTCCAAGCTTCAAGATGACGAGAACTTGGTGATCGACCACTGCTACAAGGCGATGCCATCTCTTTCCCATGGTTATTTGGATTTCTATCCGAGGTTGGATCTTTCCCAAGGGGGAGGGGATGATGCGGAGCATCCTATGGACATCACCATGTCAAGAGTTCATTCGTCAAGTGACACGTGCGACATCTACTTCACATACATAAAGGTGAATCCTCTCCTTTACACGTGCTTACTTGACCCCTTCGAGGATGGTATACTACTTGACCCTCCATCGTGCATGCATAGGTATTGTCGGAGCTTCACGGATGACGAGGAGGAGAGCAAGCGCCAAGGATCACCTACACCATCCACGAGGGAAGCCTGGAAGAGAAGACGCAAGAAGAAGAGCTGTCAAAGAAGCTCCAGCCACCGAACGACCGGTCGGGTCCGGACGTCCGGCGCCTGAAGATCCACCGGACGACCGGTCCAGACCGGACGACCAGTCCAGACCGGACGACCGGTCCAGACCAGACGACCGGTGTCCCTGCACCCGAGCCAAACGAGCGGACGTCCGATGCCACCGGACGACAGGTCCAGACCGGAAATCTGCTACACCAGCATCCGAGCCAGAACGAGCGGACGACCGGCCCCTACCGGACGTCCGGCCGCCAACGAGCCACCGGACGACCGGTCCCCAGCGGACGTCCGGTACCTGGCTGTGTCCAGTTGCGGGCTGAGGCCCATGTACCCCTTCACTTACCCCTTTGTGGCCCTAGACTATATATACTCCTCCACCTCCTCCATTTGAAGGTTAGCGTTGTGATAGCTCATTTGAGAGATAGAGCTACGCTCATCCATTACGGATCTACTCCACGAGAGAGACTGCGGCCCTTCTACAGAGAAGATCCCCTTGGATTCAAGACCCCCTCTTGGGTGGCCCCATCAAGACCTCCTCACGGAGAAGAACCGGTTACCGTGTATCGTCCGTTATTGAATTTGGATCAATGTATCTTCCTTTGTGTTCATCGATCTAGCGCATGTGTGATCTATTTCTTGTTGGTTGAGTGATTTGTCTCATGGTTTCCCCCGTTTTCCCCTCGTGTTCTTCGTGTTCATCCTTGGGATCCGCTCCTTTCATGAAAGATCGGCCATCTAGGGTTTCACCCTACATCAATTTTCCCTTTGTCTTTGTTTTGTGTAGGTACTCACGTATACTCGTCAACTCTCAATCCCAAGTGTTGATGAAACGAGCTCTTGAGAGCATAGATGACTTGGGATCCCGTGAAATATCCTTTGCACCACTCTCTTCGCACAACAACTACGCACATCTCTTTCACTTGGCTCTCACACGGCTATGGGCTATATACCGCTTCTCGCTTCTTGCTCATTTTACCGTGTTCACTTTGCATGCTATGCTTGCTTCTATGCCTTTGCCATGCAATTGTGACCCTTGCTTGCATCTACCCATGATTCATCATTATGTTACTCCTATGTGTATTTGCATGCTTGGTGGAGATCCGTGTTGCTATTGCCATGTTTATCATGTGCCTCATGCTATTGATGCTATTTTGCTCATATCTTGCATTCATGCTTGTGCTGTGTCTTGTGCATTATTCATGACTACCATTTGCACACATGACATACTTGAGATGATTCTTTCTAGTATGTTGCATCTTCGCACTACTAGCTTGCTTGCCTTGATTCATATGATTGCTTGCTTTGTCGCATCACCCATGTTCCATTGTTACTTGCTTTATTGGGTTGATGACGTATATATTCATGCCTCTCACATGATATATTTTGTTCATTGTCGCTTGCCTCCAATTGTTGCGTCTATGATTATTGATCTTGGAGACTTGGACACTTCACTTGTGATGCATGCTTGCTTGATTGCCCCTATTCTATTTGGTTGTTCTCACATCATATGTGAAAGTGCGTTATATCGACTAGAGGGGGGTGAATAGGCGATTTTTATGAAAGTCTTCAAAACGTGGAAGTTATGAAGACAAACGATAGAAATAAACCTATTACCATGCAGCGGAAGGTAGACTACACTAGGCAAGCCATAGTCAAGTGTTCAATGAAGTGAAAGCACAATGACTTAATAGCAGCAATGTAGTAAGGATTAGGTAGGAAGATAATATGAAGCCATACAGAGCATGCAGTCACTCAGTGAAGACAAAAGATAGTGCAAACATACAATGACTTCACAAGGAGCAACAGTAAGTAAAGGGAAGGGAAGATGAAACAAGTGACTCGTTGAAGACAATGATTTGTTGGACTAGTTCCAGTTGCTGTGACAACTGTACGTCTGGTTGGGGCGGCTAGGTATTTAAACCTTAGGACACACAGTCCCAGACACCCAGTCCTGAACACGCAGCTCAGGACACCCAGTCCTCACCGTATTCCCCTTGAGCTAAGGTCACACAGACCTCGCCCAATCACTCTGGTAAGTCTTCAAGGTAGACTCCCAAACCTTCACAGACTTCGTTCACCGACAATCCACAATGTCTCTTGGATGCTCAGAATGCGACGCCTAACCGGCTGGAGGATGCACAATCCTCAAGTGTAATAAGTCTTCAGATCACACAAACAAGAAGACTTAAGTGATGCCCAATTATCTCTGGCTCTGGGTGGTTAGGGCTTTATCCTCGCAAGGAATTCTCTCTCAAAGGTTTCGAGGTGGGTTGCTCTCAAACGACAAAAGGCGTACTCTCAATTTGAGCAGCCAACCGTTTATGGTTGTGGGGGGTGGGCTGTTTATAGCCACTTGGCAACCCGACCTGATTTGTCCGAAATGACCCTGGGTCACTAAGGAACTGACACGTGTTCCAACAGTCAGATTTCAAACTCACACGGCAACTTTACTTGGGCTACAAGCAAAGCTGACTTGTCCGACTTTGGACAAGATTCACTCTCATAGTCTTCACTCGAAGACATAGGATTTTTGGTTAGGCATCACTTCAGTCATTCTGACTGGTTCTCTTGGACCCCACTTAACAGTATGGTGGTTCCTATGACTCAACACAAAAGAAAAAGAACTACGAAAGATCTAAGTCTTCGAGCTCCATAGGCTTCATGTGGTGTCTTCTCTTGTCATAGTCTTCAATGTGAATATCTTCATATACCACCTTTGACTTCAATGTCTTCATACATTTTTAGGGGTCATCTCTGGTAGGAAAACCGAATCAATGAGGGACTTCTACATGTGTTATCCTGCAATTCTCACAAACACATTAGTCCCTCAACTAGGTTTGTCGTCAATACTCCAAAACCAACTAGGGGTGGCACTAGATGCACTTACAATCTCCCCCTTTTTGGTGATTGATGACAAACTAGTTGAAGTTTTCAACGGGGAATACAATCTATGAAATTGTAAAGGATAAGGAATTGTCTTCATAAGTTGCAAGGGCTCCCCCTGAAGATGTGCATATAGGTAATTTGCTTTTGGAATGCAAATGCACATGGCAGGTTGTACTTGTGGAGATCCACTTCGACTTATGATGACAATCCACTATGCATGTGAAAGTATATGAAGATAATGGCATGCATAATGGAAAATGGACGTCTGCAGAATGATCTAAGTGCGGAATTTATCGTCGCACATGCGGAATTTATCATCGCAAAACAAAGTGGCAGATAAGTAGCAGACGACCATCGAGTTTAAGTGTTACAACTCAAAGAACCAAATGTAGCAAAACGAGAGTTGTAAGCACGAAGCAAAATATAGAGCACCCGCCCATATGGACCCGTTTGAAGACTATCAACCTCATAAGCTTCTCCCCCTTTTGTCAGTAAAGACCAAAAAGGTTTGAAGACATAGAGCATCTACTCGTTCCCATGCGGAGTAGGTGAAGTAGCAGGGTCGTTGGTGGTGTTTGGTGGTGCTAAAGAGCTTGGAGCAGAGTTGACGCGTGCTGAAGGAGGTGGTGGTGAAGTAGCATCATCTTCATCCTCGATAACTCTGGCAGTCACTATTGCAGCAGATGAAGAGAACTCAGAGTCTTCAAGGGGTGGAGTTCCTAGCTGCACAGCTCTTTGAGGAGGTGTGGAGCCAAACTTGAATCGCTCAGGGAAGCCATCCTCTTGGAGATCATCTTCAGAACACATCATCGTTAGCCCTTTCCATGTACGGCGACATGTTTCATGGGCAATGAAAGCATTCTTGGTGGCAAGATTGCGAATGCAATTAACTTCCACCAAGAGGCTTTTCATCTGACGCTTCAGCCAGTCATGATGCCTATCCTGTTTCTGATGAAGGGCCACAAGAAGCTCTCGGTCGTTGAGAACACGAGTGCGCTTCTTGGGTCTTGGAGCAGTTGTACTATCAGAGGCTTCAGTAGACGCAGGGTGTGGTGCACGTGTAGTGCCAGCCAAAGGATACACCCGAATGACTGCTTCAACTCCTTCAATGTTCTGTGAGAAACTCTAATGCTCTGCATTCTGAAGATTTAGAGGTTCCTTTGCAGGCTCAGGATAGATGGCTGCAATAGAGATATCCACATCAGGCAGAAAAATCCTATGATTGCAAGCAAATGGCTGATATGAGATATCGGAGTGAAGTTTAATTAGCCGCATTACCCATGGGGCGTAGAACTTCAAGCCAAACAGATCAGAGCCCGATGCAGCAAGTTGGCGGATGAATAAGTCCTGTGCATTGAAGCATTTTCCATGAAGAATATAGAAGACCAAAGTCTTCATTGCACCCTCAAGCTTGGCATTTGGAGAGTGCCCTTTGATGGGCCAGAGAGTTCGCCTGATGATGTGATAGATGGTTCGTGGCAGATACTCAAGGTCTTCAACGAAGAACTCTATTGGATAAGCAGCATCTTGGGGCAATGGCTTCATCATGCTGAGCATCTGACTCATATCAGGTTCCGGCCACTTAAAGATGCTCTCAATAGCTTCACTATGCAGTTGACAGCCATGCTCGTAGAGATCGCTAGGAGTGGGCAAACCAGTGAGCTCAATGATGTCAAATGCATTGGCTTCGTGATGAACATTTCCGGTCATCCACTCCAGGACCCAAGTCTTCGGATCTCTGCTGTACCTGCGGATGTGAAGTGTGGCATAGAATTGGAGCAGCAGCTCTTCATTCCAATGCTCTTGGTCATTAACGAACGGCAGCAGTCCAACTTCCTTGAAGCAATCCAAAGCTTCTTCCAGACAGGGCAGACCAGCTATGGCTTCAATGTCAAGGCGCTTGTGTGGGAAGATGCGACCTTGGTTGTAAATAATGCATGAGTAATAGCTTCACCGAGGATAGCTCCAGAACCGATCAGATGATATCCTTTCCCTTGAGTAGGGGTTCCTGGAGCTATCGAAGAATGTGTTGTCTGCCCTGAAGCCATTGATATTGAAGGAGCCAGGTGCTGATGCAGGACCTAGGAACCTTGGCAATCTTGGGATTGGCTTCTGTACCTGAGGCCTGTGCTCAACATGATAGTCGAACTGGGGACCGGCAGCAGACTCAGGAACAGAAGTGACGGGATCAGTGGCTTCGCTGTCTTCTTCTTCCATTGGGGAGGGCTCCACATTAGCTTCAGTGGTGGTTGTGGCAGCCGCAAGATTTTCATCCTCCACTTGACGAGCTGGAGGGTCGGTCACAGGCACGTTCTCCTTGAGAACTGCTTCTTGTTGGGACAGTGGAGTGGGAACTTGTGGGACTTCTTCTTCTGCGGCTGATGCAGCCGGATTGTCTTTAGCAGAGACTTGAGGCCTTGGACCTTTGCGAAGCCTACGCAACGCGGGCGACGCCTGTGGAGTTGGAGTGGGCTGGGCCTCAAAGTCTTCTTCCTCTTGTGGGCAATCCGCTCATGAAGCATCCTGTGCAATTGGCGTCAGTGGACGACCAATGCTGATGAGTTCGCTGTTCTGAGGAAGGACTGCACCATCTTCTACATTGTCATGTTGACCAATGTCTTCAGCAGCGATGGGATCAGCTGCTGGAAAGTCTTCAGCTTCATGAGCCTCTGTGGAAGCACGCTCATGGATGGTCAGTTGGCATTCAGCTTCAGGATAGACCGTAGAAATGAGTTCAACTATCAAGGGCTCTGTGGAAGCAGCCCGATCTTTCTTTGTCTTCCTCTTCTTCTTGGAGGGGGCAGTTGGAGAGGCTTCAGAATGTTTCCTCTTCCTGGCTTCAGCCTCAGCAGTCCTTGTCTTCTTGAGCTCTGAAGCTGTTGACCGACTTTTTGGCTTTGTGCCAGTCATTTTAGTTGGGAAGACAATAGGAACTGCTTCCTGCCTTGGTGCGTCAGGTTCAGCCGTAGCAGGCTTCTTCTTCTTCTTTGCGGCCATCCTGGGGTTGATGCCAGGATGCCCAAGGGCCTTGCGCTTCTCAGCCTCATTGTAGGCTTGCACACATCTATCAGCCAGAGTCTTCATGCGCTCACGCGAACCCTGAGCTTCTGCATGTTTCTTTACAAAGGCTTCCTTGAGCTCGTGCATCATACTCTTGAAGTTCTTCACTTCCTGCACGCTGAGCTTGGCCATATGCTTCTTGAACTAAGCCTTTTCATAGTCAATCTTTTGCTTCAGTTCAACAATGCGCTGGGCAATAGTGAGTTCTGAAGCAATGGCGCCTTGGAAGGCGACACTAAGGCCAATTGGTAGCTGCAGATCTTCAAAGCTGATGTTTGGCGTGTCAAACCACTCGTCAATGAAGTTGTGGATGATGATGGTCACATCAAAAAGAGGCAGATCATTGAAGATTTCTGCTTCTTCTTTGCTCTTGATGAGTTGCTCAAGAGCGTCATCTGCTAGATCTTCATCACTTGACAGATCAATGTCGTCATTGCGCAGAATGGCAGCAGCAGTTAGCTCTTGTCCGGTGTGAGGCAGAAGCATCTTGACTTTCTGGGGCTTGGAGATGCGAGATAAGTCTTCGGACTGCACACTGTCTTCAGGAGGTGCAGTTGCCAGTGGGTTCGCCCTTGAGATTTTTGGTGAGGGGGAAGGCTTTGAAGCTTTAGGCTTCTTCATCTTCTTTGTCTTCGGCACTACAGGAGCTTCTTCTGATTCAGCGTCAGCTGCAGGCTCATTCATTGCAGTCCCTTGAACTAAGATGCAGGTGATGAGGCCTTCAAGGTTGTTGAAAGGACCGATGACATTGGGTTCTGCATCTCATGTGCCATCTGCCCTTGGTGCTGAGGGACCAGGGTTGAAGTCTAACCCCAAAGTTTTCTTGTTCTGCTTCGCTGAGTTATGGGCAATCTGGAAGTTGCGCTTGAGCAGATTGTCGTCATGACACCATAGTAGTGACGATGGGTGTGCATCAGCTGGCTGTGGCCAACGGACCTTGCAGGGATAGAAGCCCTTGAGCAATGGCTTCATCTCTGGACCTGGGTAGAAGATTCTTGTATTGGATGTCTCCCCATGGTCTCTTGATGGCATTTTTATCAGCATATTCTTGGGTTACAAATCGGTATTTGAACCATTGTTCTGCCCAATATCTTCGAATCCATTGGATTCGGGTCTTGCGCTGATTGTAATCCTCTTCAGGATCTGTCTTGTACAGTTCTGAGAGTTCATCTGGCAGATCTCTGGATGTTTCTCCACGACGCTTTCTGCCACCCTTCCTTGCTGCTTTCTCTGAAGCCATAAACTTTAACTTGAAAGGCTTCAACACGTTCAAAGGCTTCAAAGGTTTTCGCTTGCTGGACCAATAGGAACTGGCTTCGGGAGAATTAATGTGATGTTGTAAGAATTCTGCAAATGAATGCAGACTATGAGAACCAAAGGATTCTCCCACGGACATGTACCTGTGACAGCATTAAGGTGCGAGGGAAGGGGAAGAGGTCATATGCATTCTCAGAAGATTTTGAAGATAAATCAGTTTAGAAGACATTGACCTCATTTTGCGAAGACATTCACTCATAGATAAGGAGTTGGTTCCAGATTTGTACGAATCCACAGATCAGTACAAGTGAGGAATCTAACTACTTTGTGAAGCATAAGTGAATATACTAGGCATGTTATGAGATGCAGTATGAGAGAGATCTAACTTGTGTGAATAGAAACTGCTTGTGGTAGAAAGTGACAAATCCATAGGATCAACGGTGTTGTAAAAAGGAAGTTTTATTTACCACACTAAGAACTGCTAGACGAAGTGGAAGATGAGGCCGAGCAGTTCGATCTTCCGTGCCCTAACTTGGAGATGGAGGAAACCTATGGCGACGGCGGAGAGGACGATGTCCGCGGTAAGCCTGAAGACGGCGTCGGAGAGGTTGCGGCAGCGAAGCGCTTCATCGCCGGCGTCGTCGAGGGCTAGCGGTGGTGCTAGGGTTCATGCGAGAGTGGATGAAGACATAATGACCGCTGTGAAGTGTGTATTTATAGGTACATGGGCGGCACTGCGCTATTACACAGGTGCCCCTGGCGATTCGCATCTGAGGAACACGTGGCCATTATGCGGAATTTTGGGGTTTGTTCCATGTCCCACGCACGGCTGGATTGTCGGGTGGTGTTCCTACTTCTCCGGGTTTCATGTGGAGGAATGAGCATTGAAGACAGACTTAATGGTTGTCTCTGTATCTTCTGCTAAAGGACGTAGAGAAGACATTCGACAGTTTCAATAGAATGCATATGATTTGGAGAGATAGAATTTGAGATAGAAAGCATAGAGAGGTTAGGGTCCGATCACATTCACTTAGTTCAAAAGATTCAACAATGAAGACATAGCTATAAGTGAATGTTGTAGAGGACAGAACACTAATATATATATATATATATAATCAACATAGTGAAGATAATCATGAAGATATGTTGAGATCGAAGCCAAACCAAATGTGAAGACATTGCAAGGTAACGCCATGAGTGAAACACTTCAGAATAGAACATTTGGTGGTGGCGTTACCCACCGTATAGGAAGTATTAGACCCAGACACGGCGCACAATTATCGTGGCGCTCCGAAGTGAAATTCCACATTAATGTATTCACACTTGGAATATATGTCTTCATTGATTGAAGATATACTTTACTTCGTGTGTTGCACATCTAAGTAATCAATATGCATAAGGGTTAGGATGTGTGCCTGATCATAGGACATTTGAGGATTCCAGGATATTTAGCTCACACCGTAACTTGCAAAATCTCTTCTCATCCAAGGGCTTGGTGAAGATATCTGCCAATTGCTCTTCAGTGTTGATGTGTATGATATCAATATCTTCCTTCACAACATGATCTCTGAGAAAGTGATGATGAATTTCAATGTGCTTTGTCTTTGAGTGCTGAACTGGGTTGTTGGCGATCTTGATGGCGCTTTCGTTGTCGCAGTAAAGTGGCACTTGCTTTAGATGAATGCCATAGTCCTTGAGTGTTTGCTTCATCCACAGAAGCTGAGCGCAGCAAGATCCAGCAGCAATGTATTCAGATTCAGCAGTGGAGAGAGATACACAGTTCTGCTTCTTTGAAGGCCAACATACAAGTGATCGTCCCAGAAAGTGACATGTGCCTGATGTAGACTTGCGATCAACTTTGTCACCAGCATAATCAGCATCCAAGAATCCAACCAGATCAAACTCTGAGCCCTTTGGATAACATAATCCTAGAGTTGGGGTGTGATCCAAATATCGAAGAATTCGCTTCACAACTAAGTGATGCGACTCCTTTTGTGCCGCTTGAAATCGAGCACACATGCAAACGCAAAGCATAATATCTGGCCTAGATGCACATAGATAAAGTAAAGAAGCAATCATGGAGCGGTATACCTTTTGATCGAACTCTTTACCATTGTCGTCGGGACCCAGATGATGTTTGGCTAGCATTGGTGTTGTGAAGCCTTTGCAGTCTTGCATACCGAACTTCTTCAGGCAATCTTTGAGATACTTCTCTTGAGATATGAAGATGCCATTGCGTTGTTGTCATATTTGAAGACTGAGGAAGAACTTCAGCTCTCCCATCATGGACATCTGATATTGCTCTTGCATCATATATCCAAACTCTTCACTGTACTTCTGATTGGTGCAGCCGAAGATAATGTCATCCACATATATTTGGCACACAAACAGTTCACCATCATATGTCTTCATGAAGAGAGTGGGGTCTAGGGAACCAGGTATGAAGCCTTTGCTCTTCAGGAAGTATTTGAGTGTGTCATACCAGGCCCGAGGGGCTTGTTTGAGGCCATACAGTGCCTTGTTGAGCTTGTATACCATGTCAGGATGTTTTGGATCTTCAAAGCCAGGCGGTTGTGCAACATACACTTCTTCTTCAACCTTGACATTGAGAAAAGCACTCTTCACATCCATTTGATATAGAAGTATGTTGTGATGATTTGCATAGGCCAGCAGTATGCGTATGGCTTCAAGTCTAGCCACAGGAGCAAATGTTTCATCAAAGTCAATGCCTTCCACTTGAGTATATCCTTGAGCAACGAGGCGAGCTTTGTTTCTGACAACTTGACCATGCTCATCTTGCTTGTTGCGGTATATCCATTTGGTGCCTATTATATTGCGCTTCCGTGGATCAGGACGCTTAACTAGTTCCTATACATTATTCAGCTCAAACTGTTGAAGCTCTTCTTGCATAGCTTGAATCCATTCAGGTTCCATGAAGGCTTCTTGAACTTTCTTGGGTTCTGTTATTGAGACGAATGCGAAGTGCCCACAGGAATTTGCTAGCTGAGTTGCCCTTGAACGAGTGAGTGGACCGGGTGCATTGATGCTATCAATTATTCTTTCAATCTACACTTCATTGGCAACGCGAGGATGTACAGGGTGAAGACTTTGCTCTTGCTGATCATTGTCGTTGTTAGAAGGAATGTCTTCAGGCTGAGCATTGTCTTCATGTTGATCAGGTGCTGAGATGATAAGTTCTTCTTCAGGATGAGCTTCAGAAGGTATAATTTCTCCAGTTCCCATTAGCTTGATTGATTCACTGGATGGAACTTCATCTAGCATATTTGGCAGTTGCTCTCTTTGTGAACCATTGGTCTCATCGAACCGCACATCCACTGTTTCAACCACTTTGTAATGAAAGAGATTGAAGACTCTGTAGGAGTGCGAATCCTTTCCATATCCAAGCATAAAACCCTCATATGTTTTTGGTGCAAACTTTCAGGTGTGATGTGGGTCCTTGATCCAGCACCTTGCGCCAAATACTCTGAAGTAACTGACATTTGGCTTCTTGCCAGTAAGGAGCTCATAAGATGTCTTGTTCAGAAGCTTGTGAAGATAAACACGATTGATTGTATGGCATGCAGTATCAATGGCTTCAGGCCAGAATTTCCTTGGGGTCTTGTATTCATCTAGCATCGTTCTGGCCATCTCAATGAGTGTTTTGTTCTTGCATTCGACGACGCCATTCTGCTGTGGCGTGTACGGGGCTGAGAATTCATGTGTGATGCCCAAGGTATCAAGATATGTATCAAGGCCAGTGTTCTTGAATTCAGTGCCATTGTCACTTCTGATGTGCTTTATCTTGGCGCCATAATTGTTCATAGCTCGATTGGCGAAGCGTCTGAAGACATCCTGCACTTCAGTCTTGTAAAGGATTATGTGCACCCAAGTGTATCTAGAGTAATCATCAACAATAACGAAGCCATAGAGGCATGCAGTAGTACTAAGAGTTGAGTAATTAGTGGGACCGAAAAGATCCATGTGAAGCAGTTCGAAGGGTCGAGTAGTGGTCATGATTGTCTTCGAAGGATGTTTGGCCCTCGTCATCTTCCCTGCTTCACAGGCACCGCATAAGTGGTCTTTCTTGAACTTGACGCCCTCGATGCCTATGACATGCTTCTTCTTCGCAAGGGTGTGGAGGTTCCTCATGCCAGCATGCCCAAGCCTCCGATGCCAGAGCCAGCATTCTGAAGCTTTTGCTAGAAGACATACGGCAAGCTGTGGTCCTGCTGAGAAATCTACTATGTACAGATCATCTTTTTGATACCCTTCAAACACTAGAGACTTGTCAGATTCCATTAGTACAAGGCAACAATATTTTCCAAATATTATGATTATGTTCAAATAGCAAAGCATTGAGACAGACATTAAGTTGAAGCCAAGGGATTCAACAAGCATGACTTTGTCCACGTGTTGATCCCTTGAGATTGCAACTCTACCTAGACCCAATACCTTACTTTTACTAGTGTCAGCAAATGTGATGTGGCTCTTGTCGGATGAACGTAAGGTTGAGTCCATAAGAAGACTTCTTTTGCCAGTCATGTGATTTTTACACCCACTATCAATAATCCATTCTGAAGACGCTGGTGTCGTACCCTATAGTGCAGTTAGGGGGATAGGCTTCACCAAGAGCATTGTGAAGCAAAAACATTTGACGAACCAATGGGTTATGAAAGCTTAGATCCAGATTAGGACTAATAGGGAGAGTAGCAAGCGATTCAGGAACGAAGTAATAGTAAGACCATTCGGGCATTTGATCTTGCGCCCTACAAGATGTTTAAGGTCCCCAGCAATGGCGTCAGACGATTTTGGCTTTCTACTGGAGACCTTTCCCTGCAAAAGAGAGTTAAGCTTTCTTAGCCACC
Organism: Triticum aestivum; assembly: GCF_018294505.1. Classification (NCBI taxonomy): domain Eukaryota; kingdom Viridiplantae; phylum Streptophyta; class Magnoliopsida; order Poales; family Poaceae; genus Triticum; species Triticum aestivum. The sequence continues at coordinate 198,785,491 of NC_057794.1, forward strand.
CATCTTCAAGGGTGGCTGAGAAGCAATAAGTCTAAGTGCAGCATCTGAGAATTTTGGCTTTGGGGCCCTAGCAAACAGTCTTGCAGGAAGACAATAGTACTCATAAGAATAAGCAGAATAGTTCTTGGTCTTATGAACATGGCGGTTTGATGAACCACTCTCATATTCATATGCCTGAGTATGGTGTCCCTACAAAACATATGCGTTAGTGCGACTCAGGTGAGTCCTCTGTCTTTATGAAGCCTTTGGACCGTATGAAGCCTTTGGTCTGAGGTTTGTCTTCTTCACGGGTGGTGTCATGATGATATTCATAGGAAGATTCTCCAGACACCTTTTCGGAACCCAGATCTTCTTCATAGGCAGTCCATTCCTGCAGTTAGTACCAATGTACCTGGCAAACACTTCACCATTCTGATCCTTAAACAGTATATAGTTTGCATCAAATGATTCATCAATGATAATGGGGTTAGCACAAGTGAAGCCAGATAGATTGGATGGGTCTGCTGAAGGTTCCTTTGTAGCAACCCACATGGTTTTGGGGTACTGCTCAGGTTTCCAGTAAGAGCCATCAGCATTCATTTTCCTTACGAACCCAACACCCTCTTTCCTTGGGTTTCGGTTCAGTATCTGCTTTTTGAGGACATCACATAGTGTCTGATGCCCTTTAAGACTTTTGTACATCCCTGTTTCAAGCAATGTCTTCAACCTAGCATTCTCATCAGCAATAGCAGTGGTATCCTCGGCAGAGGGGTTAGTTACCACATCAACAGTTGAAGATATTGCAACAGTAGTAGCAGTAGAACATTCTGCAACAGAAGTAGCATTATCATGCTCAATGCATTTAAGACATGGTGGTTCAAATCCTTCCTGAGCGGGACTGATCTGTTTGGAGTGAAGTGACTCATTTTCCTTTTGAAGATCTTTATGAACCGCTCTCAATTTCTCAAGATCTTGCTTCCTTTGAAGATAATCATAGGAAAGCTTTTCATGAGTTGTTGAGAGAGGATTCATGACGACTTTCAAGTTCCTGATACTTAACGTGAAGATTTTTTATGTCTTCAATTAAGGATTCAGATCGAGTCATTTCAGCACCTAACAGATCATCGCTTCTGTCTAACAGTTTTTGAATATGTTCCATAGCTTTCTGCTCTTCAGATGCAATTTTAGCAAGTGTTTTGTAGCTGGGTTTTGAATCACAATCAGAGTCATCATCACTAGATGTTTGATAGTGAGTAGTGCGTGTGTTTACCTTGGCACCGCGTGCCATGAAGCAGTAGGTAGAAGCGGAGTAGTCCTTGTAATTGCATCGGTGTCGGTGACGAGGTCATTGTGTTCAGTATTGAAGATGGACTTGGCAACGTATGCTGTAGCCAGACTTGCGACGCCTGAATCGGACTCCTCCTCAGACTCCACCTCTGCCTCCTCAGAAGCGGACTCCTCCTCTGAGTCCATTTCCTTGCCAACAAACGCACGTGCCTTGCCAGATGAGCTCTTCTTGTGTGATGAAGACTTTGAGGAAGACTTGGACGAAGACTTTGAGTATTTCTTCTTCTTCTTGTCGTCAGAGTCATATTCCTTGCTCTTCTTCTTCTTTTTGTTCTCATTGTCCCACTGTGGACACTCAGAGATGAAGTGGCCAGGTTTCTTGCACTTGTGACATGTTTTCTTCTTGTAGTCATGAGTAGAAGCTTCATCATTCCTTGAGCTTGATCGGGAAGACTTTCTGAAGCCTTTCTTCTTGGTGAATTTTTGGAACTTCTTCACAAGCATAGCAAGTTCTCTTCCAATGTCTTCAGGATCATCAGAACTGCTGTCAGATTCTTCTTCAGATGAGGAGACAGCTTTTGCCTTCAAGGCACGAGTTCGCCCATTGTTTGGACCGTAGATATCTCTTTTCTCAGAAAGCTGAAACTCATGTGTGTTGAGCCTCTCAAGTATGTCAGATGGATCGAGTGTCTTGAAATCAGGACGTTCTTGAATCATCAGGATGTCAGTAGTGTCTTGACGACTTCATGTTTGGTGATCTTAGTAGCGGCGAGGGCTTGAAGCTCATTTGTGATGTCAGTGAGTCGGTCAAAAGTGTGCTGGACATTCTCATTGTCATTTCGCTTGAAGCGGTTGAAGAGGTTGCGAAGGACACTGATTCTCTGATCTCTCTGGGTTGAGATACCTTCATTGACCTTGGAGAGCTAGTCCCAGACCAGCTTAGATGTCTTCAAAGCACTCACACGGCCATACTGTCCTTTGGTCAGGTGACCACAGATGATATTCTTTGGCAGTAGAGTCCAGTTGAACAAATTTCTTGACATCAGCAGCAGTGACACCTTCTCCAGCCTTGGGAACGCCATTTTCGACGACATACCATAGGTCGACATCAAAGGCTTCAAGATGCATGCGCATCTTATTCTTCCAGTAGGGATATTCAGTTCCATCGAAGACGGGGCACGCAGCAGACACTTTAATTATCCCTGCAGTCGACATAGCTAAAACTCCAGGTGGTTAAACCGAATCACACAAAACAAGGGAGCACCTTGCTCTGATACCAATTGAAAGTGCATTATATCGACTAGAGGGGGGGTGAATAGGCGACTTTTATGAAAGTCTTCCAAATGTGAAAGTTATGAAGACAAACGATAGAAATAAACCTATTACCATGCAGCGGAAGGTAGACTACACTAGGCAAGCCATAGTCAAGTGTTCAATGAAGTGAAAGCACAATGACTTAATAGCAGCAATGTAGTAAGGATCAGGTAGGAAGATATTATGAAGCCATACAGAGCATGCAGTCACTCAGTGAAGACAAAAGATAGTGCAAACATATAAGGACTTCACAAGGAGCAACAGTAAGTAAAGGGAAGGGAAGATGAAACTAGTGACTCGTTGAAGACAATGATTTGTTGGACCAGTTCCAATTGCTGTGATAACTGTACGTCTGGTTGGGGCGGCTAGGTATTTAAACCTTAGGACACACAGTCCCGGACACCCAGTCCTGAACACGCAGCTCAGGACACCCAGTCCTCACCATATTCCCCTTGAGCTAAGGTCACACATACCTCGCCCAATCACTCTGGTAAGTCTTCAAGGTAGACTCACAAACCTTCACAAACTTCGTTCATCGGCAATCCGCAATGTTTCTTGGATGCTCAGAACGCGACGCCTAACCGGCTAGAGGATGCACAGTCCTCAACTGTAATAAGTCTTCAGATCACACAGACAAGAAGACATAAGTGATGCCCAATTCTCTCTGGCTCTGGGTGGTTAGGGCTTTATCCTCGCAAGGAATTCTCTCTCAAAGGCTTCGAGGTGGGTTGCTCTCAAACGACACAAGCCGTACTCTCAAACTGAGCAGCTAACCGTTTATGGTTGTGGGGGGTGGGCTATTTATAGCCACTTGGCAACCCGACCTGATTTGTCCGAAATGACCCTGGGTCACTAAGGAACTGACACATGTTCCAACGGTCAGATTTCAAACTCACACGGCAACTTTACTTGGGCTACAAGAAAAGCTGACTTGTCCGACTCTGGACAAGATTCGCTCTCATAGTCTTCACTCGAAGACATAGGTTTTTTGGTTAGGCATCACTTCTGTCATTCTAACTGGTTCTCTTGGACCCCACTTAACAGTATGGTGGTTCCTATGACCGAACACAAAAGAAAAAGAACTACGAAAGATCTAAGTCTTCGAGCTCCATAGGCTTCATGTGGTGTCTTCTCTTGTCATAGTCTTCAATGTGAATATCTTCATATACCACCTTTGACTTCAATATCTTCATACATTTTTAGGGGTCATCTCTGGTAGTAAAACCGAATCAATGAGGGACTTCTACCTGTGTTATCCTGCAATTCTCACAAACACATTAGTCCCTCAACTAGGTTTGTCGTCAATACTCCAAAACCAACTAGGGGTGGCACTAGATGCACTTACAATATGCCTCTGTACTATGAAATGCTCCCTTGCCATTTCTTATGATGAGCATGATACATCCACTTGTTGGGTATCTTACCACACGAATGATAGGTTTTGCATCTCCGCTAACCTCATTTGTTTTTCCGAGTGTTTGTCATGTTCTTTCATTTTGAAGGATTCACAAGGCGGTACCATCATGAGACAATTTGGTCAGGTGAAGGCACACACGATGTGCAACACCAACATTTGCGAGAATCTCCTAAAGGTGAACTCCTTCCCTTTGAGCCATCCTCAATTACGCATATTGGATGGGTCACTCTTTCATTGTTGTCTTCTTCTTGTTGTCTACATGATACATCTCGTGAACGGAGGAGCGACATGGGAGATTGGCCCTATGGACCTTCAAGTTGAGGAGTGCTCGGACTTAGTGGATTCACCATCGGACCACCACTTCTACCACAACATTGAGCTATGCTACAACACCACCCATAACAAATTTGCATCTTATGCATGGATTGACTCACATTATGATTGCCTTGTTGCATCTCTTTCCATGTCATCCATGATATATGAGCTTGTGAATTTCCTAGCAAATTTGTTGTGCTCTTTCTTGATGGAATATTCATACATCATGATCATATTTACCACCATCAATTGCATGATCACATAGTCACATTGAGGACCAATTACCATGTTCATGCTTTTGATACACTGTCTCTCTATGACATCATTTTGCACCGTGGTTGCATTTATCATTTTCACAACACAATTGTGTGCATAATGAATGTTTTTGCTCACATGAAAGCTTTGTATACCATTCCATCTCTTTTGGATAAGCTTCATGCACCTTGTCATGCTCAATCTTGTTGCACGGACTCATTCTTACATGATGGACACTTTGTGTGCTCTAACCATTGTATTTCCGAGTGTCGTTTGTGTTTGCTCTTTTTGCATGTATTGATGAGGACATCAATACCATTGTTACACCCACATCCCCTGCTGCTATACATACTGGACCGATTACTAGAGCTCGTGCACGCCAATTGAATTATCAGGTACTTCCATTTCTTGGTAACGATTCTAATGTTCATGAGAATATGATGCTGCCTAAATTGGATACATTTGTTTTGCTTACAAATGAAGGGCCTAGCTTGGACAAGAAAGATGAACCTTGGAGCAAGTTCAAGCATGGAGATGATGGCACGCGCAAGGGGAACAGGAACAGACTTACAAGTGACGATTCCAGGACTTTGAAGCCACCATAATGAGTGCATGAAGCATGGGACGAAATATACAAGATGCCACTTCATAAATTTCGTCCACATGCTATTTTAGGTGCTGTGTCACCTTATTATTGGGCCAGGCCCATGTATTTTCGAAGTACTTCAGTATAGACTGTTTTTAGAGTCCGTATGTGTGGGGAAACAAGAGTTAGGGTTGGTTTCAGACCCCTCCACCAAGGGCCACGAAATTCCCCTCTCTCCTCCATATATACAGCCCTTAGGGCATCGTTTAGGCTTTGGGTTTTGTTTAAATTAAAAGTTCGCCATAGCTACAACTTCACGTACTTCGTTTGTGTTCAACGACCAGACCAAGGCGTCACAGAACCCCACCTTGATCAATAAAGCTTTCATCTTATATTCGCAATATCCAGATTGCAATCTCAGTTTCTTGCTTGTTCTTCGTTTGCTTGCAGGAAACAGACCCTCGTGGTCAGGTTGATCGTGCTCCGGCATGGTCAATAACCCTCGGAAGTTGGTTTAGCGATTGCTAAGGCGCGACGTCTCGCACGTTCGTAGTCGGATCGTCAAGGTCGACTCCCACCGAAAATGATAGCCACCATCTCATCAAAACATCGGGACACCTTTGCCTCTATCAAGTGGTATCAGATTTTCAAGTTGCTCGGTGAGATTTTACAGTTTTTCATTGTTTAGATCGAGTCTATTCTTCGTACCTATAGTCCACGAAAAATCCAAAAAAAATAGGGTTAGTTCATCCTATCCGAACCAATCTGAGCCTTTGCATAATCTTTTTTGTATTTGCTTTGTAGAATTTGCGGTTGCATCGTCGTGTCAAGCTGCTGGTCTTAGCGTCTAGTCCTTTAGAGTTTTGAGTTCTGTTCACAGGTTGTCACGTCGCCGCTGCCATATATCACCACCGCATCATCATCATCGCTGCTGCCATATACCACCGCCACACCAACTTCATCGTTGCTGCCATATTCACCACCAATCCAAGTCCATATACGCCACCACATATCCGCCGCCATCACGCCAATCCCAGTTCACCTGCAACATATATCCGCCACCAGTCCAATTTCCACCAGATTCATCGCCGCCACCAGTCCGAGATTCCACCGAATTCATCTCCGCCACCATTCTGAGTCCAGTAATTGTTGCATTGTTTTCGAGTTCCAGATCACGCCATACTCCGAGTCGTGACAGAGTAGGACTCCCGAGATTCCGTGCTACCCGCAGAAGAAAAATAGTTCCAAACTAAAAAAAACTAAGTCTGGAAAATTCTGGCTAGGCAGTTTTTAGACCATTTGTAGACTTTTTAAAAAAAATTGGTTGCAGAGCAAAAAATAGAGGAAAAAAAGTGAAAAAATGAAAAAAATTCAGAGTGTGCTCCTCCATTGTTTACGTGCAGCGCCGTGATTTTGTTAGTGTTCTAGGCTCACGTCTCTAGCACGGTCTAGCCTAGGACCAGCACAGTACCGTCGTTGAGAGTTTATTCAACTTTGCATCTCTGAATTGATTATTGCTGACCCTTTTTGCTACCATATTATAAGCCTTCCCAGCTCCACATACATCTACGTCGTGCGTTTGACTCTCCCTGGTAATCGCTCTATCCAAGCTTTGAGAGTTTTGACTACGACGGTTGCCGATCACCGCCTGCTGCTGGGTAAGAACTGGTAAGAATTTGAGATTTGCTTGACGGGTTTGTGACACCACCACCACCTCTTGTTAGTAGTCTGTAGGATCATATTCTTGTGTGTTTCTATTGTTGCTAATCATGGCAGGATCACAAGCCGATGAGACTGACTGGGAGAACATGACGAATAAGGAGTTGCATGATAAATTTTAGCAAATGATGAATGGACAGGTGCAAGATGTGCTAAACAGATTTGAAGAGGCCATGGAGAAGATAGATGGCATGGAGAAGACGTTCGAAATAAAAAGCTCGATAACATGTTTAATGAATTGCTCGCGCGTCTTCCACCACCACCACCGGCTGCACCTAACGCACCTCTACAACAACAACAACAACAACAACAACAACAACAACAACAACAACAACCACAACAACAACAACAACGACTACCTACACATCGTGAAACAGCCCTCCGCCGAGCGAGCCGTCTCCCTCTTGCACCTGGCCAAACTGTTGGTGCTGCTGTTGATACTTTTGTGGCTCCTGCTGCTGATGCGGAGGAGGATGATTTTGCCGGAGATTACGAGGATTAGGTTGATCAAAATCAGAACTACGTGCCACCACCAGCATAGTAACCACCAGGTCGTCCACATGCAAATAATGGCAATGGTAGGGCTCACCCTCAGGTACGAGATCATGACCATCTCCCTAAACTAAATTGAATATTCCACCATTTGAGGGTAGATATGTTTGTGATATATATCTTACTTGGAGTTAGAAACTGAACAACGATTTACATGTTTACAATATCCTGAGGAGAGACGTGTTCCTGCTGCTGTTTGTGCTTTCACTAGCATTGCATCTGTTTGGTGGTCTGAACATTGTAGATTATATCCTATTCCAGCTACTTGGGCTGCTTTGAAAACTGCTAAGCGTACTCGTTGGGTTCCACCATATTATCAACGTGGAATTACTTCAAAATTGGCAGGCGCTTAAGACAAAGGAAAAAATTCGTGTAGAAGAATATTATCAGGAATTATAAACTGGCATGATTAGTATGGTGGTATTGTTGGAGGAGAATGAAGCTAATGGCTTGCACGTTTATGGGTGGATTAAATAGAGAGATCAGCACCATTCTAGAGTATAAGGAGTATACTAATATCACTCATTTTATGTCCATCTTGCTTGTATAAAGCTGAACGTGAAGTGCAGGATCGACAGGCATTTGGTGTGAACTAACTTTTCTGCAGGTCGATCTTCACCATGGACACCACGTGCATCCTCTACTTCCACTCCACCAGCACCTCCATTAGGTGCCACCTCCAGCCGTGATACAAGAAAGCAGGCACAACCACCACTATCTGCCAAGAGCACACCTGCCGGACCTGCGCAGAGCTCTTCTTCTTCCATGGCATCAACAGGGCACACAAGTGATTGTATTAGTCGTCGTTGTAAGGGAAGAGGACATTTTGCGAGAGAATGCCAATCTCAGCGTGTGATGATTGCTACTGAGGATGGTGGGTATGAGTCCGCTAGTGACTATGATGAGGAGACTTTGGCTCTTATTACACGTGAAGAACACGATGGAGATGATTCTGATCATGAGACGCAATACATGGCTCCTGAAGATGCTGACAGGTATGAATGTTTAGTTGCTCAACGTGTTTTGAGTGTGCAGGTCACAGAAGTTGAGCAAAATCAGAGGCATAATTTGTTCCATACAAAGGGATGTTGTGAAGGAACGTTGTATTCTTGTCATCATAGATGGGGGAGCTGCAATAACTTGGCTTAGCATGGAGCTGGTGGAGAAATCTATCTCTCACCACCAGACCGACATCCACATCCTCTAGCATCCAATGGTTTCAACCAACAGCGGCAAGGTTAAGGTAACACGTATTTGTTCGTGTGCATTTTAGTATGTCTACATATGCTAATTATGTTGATTGTGATGTGGTACCTATGCAAGCATGTTCGCTTATTACTTGGGTAGACCATGGCATTTGAATAAAAATTCTGTACACCATGGTAGAAACAATTAGTATACTCTTTGTCATGGTTTTGTCACGGCAGATGTCCTAGAGAAAGGACTTAGTCGTGGAGCCATCGCTACGGGTTAGCTTGAAGGGGTTAAAGCGGACACAAGGACGCAAGAGAGTTTATACTAGTTCGGCCCCGTCAATGAAGGTGAAAGCCTACGTCTAGTTGTGATGGAATTGATGGTTGTTTCGATGACTAGGGAGCAAATAAGCTTCGCCTATGTCTCGAGTTGTTGTCTGTCCTTGAACCACCGCCGTGTCGTCCCCTTATAATCATGGGTGACGCCCGTCGGTTTACAAAGTCCCGATACTGGCTCATAGATGCGTCCGGTTCGGTCTCCACTATTCCTAACTTATAACACAAGTTACATACCGACGCCGGTTTATAGCTATAGGCCTTAAACCGATTATGGGCCTTTAGCCCTCATCTGCCCTCATGGGCTTTTATCATACTCAACTACTGATGAAGTTAACCCGGCCTGTCCTGGCCGGTTTACGCCCAGTAGTAATATCCCCAACATTAGGCCCCAAATTGATTTGAACAGGTTCATGTCAATCCTTAGCAAAAATCTTCGTCTTCAACATCTTCTTGTATTTTGTTGAACCGCCGTGATGTCATCTTGTTTGCTCGCGGTAGACCGGTGTGACGTCACTGGTTATAAAGAACTTTATCCTGTTAACAAGCCTGTGACAATTAAGGCCGCAGCTTCGTTTCCAAACTCGTGGCCCCTTGATTCTCGCGCCTGACATATCCCTTTCTTTATAAATAGGACCGAAGGGTCATTTCCTTTCTCTTTCCCTCCGACCCCTTCTGCTTCATCTTCCTCGCGTTGCCCAGCTTCGGAGCTCCGCCGCCACCGTTGACCTCTGCATCAACCTTGGCCGCTGCCTCAACCTGAGCACACCAGAGCATCGCGGCGACCTTCCGCTTCTTCCTCAGCTCCGGTAAATCTTCTTTCCTTTCCCCCGCAGATCTGTTCTAGGGTTTCCTCGTTCGTCGAAGTTCATCGAGACTCTGGCGCTGTTCTTCCTTCGTTTCTTCTTTAGCCCATGAATAAAACTTCAAACCTGATGTATTCCCCGTAATGGCTTATCTTCTGTTACCAAAGCAAACCTTTATGCACATAAAACATTGATCTGGTCCCTTGTGAATTGCTTTGAGATCAACCTTTTAGGTCTAAATACTTTTATTTTCCTGTCTTACGGTAGATCCAAAATTTCACTGCGATCTTATGAAATCTGTTTTTACCTTCCTTAGTCATTCTTGCCTTAGATATGTATCCTCTTTACCACATAGGCGGTTCACCTTTGAAAAAAGCATTTATCATATATCATTAGTCCCCTTGTTGAACCGTCGTGATGCTGTTGCTTCATAAACTCCGGTTAGATAGACTGCTTCCGGTTTAACATTGCACATATCAATGTACTTTGTAGATTTCATCATGGCCAAGCAAGTGTATGAGTGCAATTGGGTCCCTTCTCGCGTCACAGAGGATCAACTGGACGATTTAGTCCTGATTGGCGCCTTGGGCAGCAAAGACACCGTCCATTGGAGGGCTCCTGGCAAAGAATGCCCCCCACACCTCGAGAAGGAGAGGTTGTTGTTTTCGTAGACCACTTAGCCCGGGGTTTTAAACCGCCCGGTTCTAAATTCTACCGGGATGTTCTAGTTGATTTCCAACTCCATCCGCAAGACACTGGCCCCAACTCTGTTACAAATATGTGCCACTTCCAAGTGCTCTGTGAGGTGTTCTTTCAAGAGGAGCCCACAGTGGAATTATTCAGAGATCTTTTCCATCTAAACCGCCGTACTGAGTTTACTGATGGCTCTAATACGGAGTTGTGTGGCATGGCGAGTCAAAAAAGGAAAGAGGTCACATACCCTCACGCCAAGCTGCACAGTCACCCCAAGGAGTGGAATCAGACATGGTTCTACTGCAAAGAAACCTCCCCTGCTGGTGAGAATCCCTTGCCTGGCTTTCGTCCGGAGCGGCTCAGCAATACCCATCCTTTTCCTCAATGATTGAGTGCCCAGGAGAGAAGCAAATATGCTCCTCAGCTGTCAAAGCTCAGAGCCTTTATGGCCAATGGTTTAACAGGGGTTGACCTTGCTCGCTGTTGGATATCATGGAGCATACTGCCCCTTAGTCAGCGCTCCGGTTTGATGTGCGAATATACTGATAGTGTGGATGACCCACTGCGACATTCAAGACTCCAGCTCTCCGGTGAAGAAATCACAGAAGCTGTGCTTAAGATACTGAATGAACCGGAGCACATCTGCGCTAGAACCGGCCTGCTTCCCTTCTCTGCCACCAACAAACCGCCAGCTGTAAGACTTTGATTTTTCTCTTTGTTGAATCTGTTATTGATATGTCTGGTCATTGTTTTTAATATCAGTGTCTGCATAATCAGGGCGATGATCCATTTTGGAGCAAAAAGCTATCGCAGGAGAAACCAGAGATAACAGATAAACCAGAAAGAGCAACCCGGCAAAAAACTAAAGCTATGAAGAAGACTGCCCACCGGAAAAGAACCACTGCATCTTCTAATCCGGCCCCTGATGACGAGGTGGATAATCCGGACTTTGAGGTAGAGCTTGACTCACTTGGTTTATTTTTCATGCATCTTATTGATGATGATATTTGTCAGGATGATGTCGAAGCCAGCCATGCGGATGTTGCAGAGGTAATTATTCTCTCTTCCGATTCAGAAACTTTGCCTTCACAGAAAATCCGTTAGGCAAACCGGAAAGTTAAATTTTCTCATCATCTTGCTTATTTGGATCTTAAATTTCTTATGAAGACTCAACAACACGAAGCTCGCCGCACCACCCGGCACCGCGGCCAGGTAGTTACCTCTGCCGGTTTACCAAACAGTCCGGTTCGGAAACGTCATTCCGAGGTCTCTAATTCGCTTGTCAGTGCTTGTCCTAAAGCGGGCTGCTTTCGTCAACCTCTTAATCCGTCTGACTCCGATTATCAGGTTATTTCCCACTCATCTTCTGGCGAGTTGTCGGCTACTCAGCTCCCACCGCTAAAAATGGTGCTTGGGTAAGCTATATTTATTGTGATGCTTGTAGTATATTTCCTTAGAACATATGTTGTATTTAATTTTGTTATTCTTCTCAGGGCCAAACCTAGGCCGAGCAAGAAGGCCCGCCTGGATAAAGCGGCCAAAGAAGATGTCATTCTTGAACCAGGCACCACACCCAATCTTGAAGCGGCTATTCCTGAGGATATTCCCGATGATCCACCGCAGCCAGATGATGATCTTACTGCTCAGGAAAGACCTACTGATACCTCAGGTCCTATCCATTAGCCCACAGGTTCCCTCCGGGTTGAAAGCTCCACCGGTCCCGCAAAACCTACTGACAAGCCAACAGTTCCAGTGCATACCGGCTGTACCAATGATGATGAAGTTGTCATTACTGGCACTGGCCATACTGAGCTAAGAAATCCTGTCGCTTTATCCAAACATTCTACCAAGGAAGAATTAGCTACTTTTGGCAAAGGCAAGTGGAATGCTGATCTGACGGCTTATGCTGCTCTGAACGCCCAAGATATCCATTCCGGCTATCTGAACCGGCTGTATACCATCCGTGACTATGAAGTCGGTCTGGTTAACATGATGAAGGATAAATATGAGGTAACTTCCATATGCTCCTTCCTGCTTGTATGCTTTCATTCTTGCTGACTCTCCTAGCCCCTAAGGGCTGATTTGAAATATTCTTTCAAACCGGGACTTAATAATATGAATCTTGATGCTTTGAAATTTGCTGATGTATTCCCCAAGGGCTGGTTCAACTTAGCGTAGTTAACCGGTACTTTAAGAAATTGAAACTGCCGCATCAGAATACATATGATCAAATAACCATTAGCCCCCAAGTGCCAAGTTGAATACTTGTATTGAGCTTGGGACTTTGTAAAAAATTGAAAGATGAAGATCGAATATGCATTAGCCCCCAAGTGCTAAGCGCATAACTTGTTATGTGGTTGGTACTTGAATCCTTCTACCGATTTGTTGAAACATATATCTGTATGCCTGCAGGCGGAGCTGAAGGCGAAAGAAAGCCAAGTCATCGGTCTGCAAGAAAACCTGAAAACCGAACAGGCTGAAACCTCCAAGGCAAAAGAGGAATTGGCCAGTGCCTTAAGCGCCATGGAACAACTTAAGGAGAACTTCAAGAAGAAACGGGCGGATTGGGCCACTAAAAAATCCGCTTTGATCAAACGAGCAGAGGATGCCGAGGCTGCACTGAAACCAGTGACGGATGAACTGACCATCATAAAGCGGCATGTTCATGCCATGACCACTGCTATCTTTGGTAAGCCAGCTTGCCTTCTGAATTGGTTCTTCCTTCTTACAGAGTCGCCGGTTTATTAACCTTTTATGGTATTTCAGGGACACGCATTGGTCACTTGGGGTCAGATGTGCGGAAGAAATTGAGAGCCACCTATACCTTGGTTGAACAATTGTATACTGGTGCCCAACGGATCATCTGTACCGCGTCTCATAACAAACCGGCGCCCACTTTGATTCAAGATACTTTGATGAAACTGTCAGTGCTTCCTGCCCGGGTTGAAGAGATGAAGAAATCTGCTGCTCGAACTGGTGCAATCAATGCTTTAATCCGGGCAAAAGCCTGGGTGCCGGATTTTGATCCTATTGAAGCGGCTCAGGGTTATCCCAGTTTGAAGGAAGACGGGTCAGAATTTGGTGAAGCAGATCTGTGAGCCATAAACCGGGAGGTACGTCCGCTAGCTTGTCAACTGGCTGAGGAAGCAGATTTGTCTCATTATCAAGCCCAATATGACAGCCAGAACAAGCGAATAGCTGCACCAATCCATGAATCGGAAAACCTAATCCGTCCAATCCGTAAGCATACTTACGCTCCCGATATTGACCCATCTTCGCTAATCCATGATGAACCTATTTTTCAAGCATTGATGGGAATTGACTGGACAAATATGGATTTCCAGCCACTGGCTAGAGAAACGAAAGCTGAAGCGGCGCAGGATGACCCACAACCATCAGGCCAGGCTGGTGGCCAAGCTTAAACCGGAAGCCAGTTTTAAAATTGTTTCTCCTTTGTGAAAAACAATTATGTTATTATGGGAACAATGTTGCCTTGTAATAGGCTAGCTGATACCTTTGATGTTGATATGCCTTCGTGCATAACTTGTTCTTCCTGTGGTAATGAACTTTCCAAAATACTTTCTGCCACCGTTGAGTGTGAAGTTGGCTTGGCCAACCTTGAAGCGGAGTTTTGCAAACCCACACTGTTGGAGGAAATAACAACTCCTGTATATGTATATGACACTGGTTACCATGTAAACCGCCGGGTTATAATGAACACCGTGTTACTCCATAAGAGGATGTTAACAACAAGGATCAAACCGGACAAATAGTCTCCGGATTGACGTGAACTGTGTTCCGTCAATTGATTGGTTAAAAAACTTTGTCGGTTTAAAGAACACAATAAAAACAAAAAAACCTTCAAAGAAAAGTATGAAGCAAAAGTAACGACAAAAACGTTTGCCAAAAAAGATTTATTTAAGCTGATCAAATGGCGTAACCATGGCCAAACACGACCAAGCTCCCGTTAGGTGTAACTATGGTTCTAGTTAGCCAGGTCCCCAAGTGATTCTTGTGGCATTTATGCCGACCAAATGGCGTGGTCATGGTTCGGGTTCGACCAAGCCCCCAAGTGATTCTGTGGCCTTAGGCCGACCAAGAGGCATGACTGGTTCAGACATGACCAAGTCCCCAAGTGATCTGGTGGCTTTCGCCTATCAAGAGGCATGGTATTGGTTCGGACACGACCAATCCTCCAAGTGATATAACACGATGCTTTTAGCAAAGCGAACTCAAGGGGTAAACCGGAGGCCGCTTTAGAGCAACTCCGTGTAACCTCACATGATGTAAAAGAACAGATACCCCGCTTTAGCTAAGGTTCCGGTTTATTATACTTAATCATAATATATACATTGTATGTACATAAGCATAGCCAATGGCTCAGGTATAGTAATGCCGAAGATGAGCTATATTCCACGGCCTATTAGTCTCCTCCTCTGATGTATGTGAGTCCTTATGCTCTCGAATATCGATCAGATAGTACGACCCGTTGTGCAGATTCTTGCTGACCATGAAAGGCCCCTCCCAAGGTGGGGATAGCTTATGCATATCAGTCTGATCTTGGATGAGCCGAAGCACCACATCTCCTTCCTGGAAGGCTCTGGTTCTGACTCGGCGGCTGTGATAACGACGAAGATCCTGCTTGTAAATCACCGACCGGGCGGCTGCGATGTCACACTCTTCATCCAACCGGTCCAAAGCATCTTACCGTGCTATCTCGTTGTCTTCTTCAACATAAGCCGTGACACGAGGTGAGTCATGACGGATATCGCTGGGGAGAACCGCCTCCGCTCCATAAACCATGAAGAACAGTGTGTATCCTGTTGATCTGTTGGGTGTTGTATTGATGCTCCATAACACAGATGGTAATTCTTCTACCCAACAACCCAGCATTCTCTGCAAAGTAACCATGAGCCGGGGCTTGATGCCTCTCAAGATCTCTTGATTAGCTCTTTCTGCTTGACCATTGGACTGTGGATGTGCCACTGATGAAACGTCAAGCCGGATGTGCTCCCATTTGCAGAACTCCTTCATAGCACCTTTGGACAAATTGGCACCATTATCTGTGATAATACTGTGCGGAAAGCCAAACCAGAAAATCACCTTTTTGATGAATTGAACCACCGTGGCCGCATCACACTTGCTAAGAGGTTCTGCCTCCACCCACTTTGTAAACTTGTCCACCGCCACCAGGAGGTGGGTCTTCTTATCTTTGGACCTTTTGAAAGGCCCAACCATATCCAGCCCCCAAGTCGCAAACGGCCAAGTAATTGGAATCATCCTCAATTCTTGAGCCGGTACATGAGCACGTCTTGAAAACCTTTGGCAACCATCACATCATCTGACCAGATCCTTCGCATCAGCATGAGCAGTTAACCAATAGAAACCATGGTGAAACGCTTTAGCCACCAGAGACTTTGAACCGGCATGGTGACCACAATCTCCTTCGTGGATCTCACGCAAAATTTCACGGCCTTCTTCAGGAGACACGCAACATTGAAAAGCTCCTGATACACTGCAATGATGCAACTCACCGTTGATGACAGCCATGGACTTGGATCGCCGGATTATCTGCCGAGCCAGAATCTCATCTTCTGGCAACTCGCCCCGGTTCTTGTACGCCAGGTAAGGAGGCGTCCAATCCGGAATAACATGAAGAACTGCCACCAATTGACCTTCCGGATCAGGAATGGCCAAATCCTCTTCACCAGGGATCTTCACCGACGGGTTGTGCAGAACATCCAGAAAAACATTGGGTGGGACCGTTTTGTGCTGACAGCCCAGCCGGCTTAAAGCGTCCGCCGCTTCATTTTTCCGCCGGTCCACGTGGTCCACCTGATAGCCTCTGAAATAACCTGCAACAATATCCACCTCACGACGATATGCTGCCATGAGTGGGTCCTTGGAGTCCCAAGTGCCAGACACTTGCTGAGCCACAAGGTCCGAATCACCGAAGCACTTAACTCAACTCAGATTCATCTCATTAGCCATCCAAAGACCATGGAGCAAGGCTTCATACTCAGCTGCATTGTTAGTACAAGGGAACATTAAACGGAGAACATAACAAAACTTATCACCTCGTGGGGAAGTTAATACGACTCCAGCCCCCAAGCCTTCCAACTGCCTGGATCCGTCAAAATGGATGGTCCAATACGTATGATCCAGCTTTTCTTCAGGTGCTTGCATTTCCATCCAATCATTGATGAAATCAACAAGTGCTTGAGACTTAATCGCTGTCCGAGGCACATACTTAATACCGTACGGCCCCAGCTATATAGCCCACTTTGCAATCCGGCCAGTTGCTTCCCGGTTCTGGATGATATCTCCCAAAGGAGCAGAACTGACCACCGTAATTGGGTGCCCTTGGAAGTATTGCTTAAGCTTCCGGCTTGCCATAAAAACTCCGTACACCAGCTTCTGCCAGTGTGGATACCTTTGCTTGGACTCAATGAGTACCTCGCTGATATAATAGACCGAACGTTGAACCGGATGCTCCTTACCTGCCTCCTTTCGTTCCACCACAATAGCAACGCTGACCACACGAGCATTAGCAGCAACATATAGCAGTAACTGCTCCTTGTCAATGGGAGCGGTGAGCACAGGCGGATTGGCCAATTGCCGCTTTAAGTCCTCAAATGCTTCATCAGCAGCAGAACTCCAGACGAACTGATCCGTCTTCTTCAACATCTGATACAAAGGGATCGCCTTCTCACCAAGGCGGCTGATAAACCGGCTTAACGCGGCAATCCGGCCTGCCAGGCGTTGAACATCATTGATACACTTCGGTTTAGCCAGGGAGGTGATGGCTGTGATCTTCTCCGGATTAGCCTCAATTCCCCTGTTGGACACCAGAAAACCCAATAACTTGCCCGCCGGTACACAAAAGACACACTTGTCCGGATTAAGCATCATCTTGTACGTCCTTAGGTTATCAAAGGTTTCCTTCAGATCATCAACCAGAGTCTCCTTCTCCCTGGATTTAACCACGATATCATCCACGTAAGCATGTACATTATGACCAATCTGCTTGTGAAGGCAATTTTGTACACACCGTTGATAAGTTGCCTGGGCACTTTTGAGCCCAAAGGGCATAGACACATAGCAGAAGGCTCCAAAGGGAGTTATGAATGCCGTCTTCTCCTGGTCCTTAACTGCCATTTTGGTCTGATGATAGCCAGAATATGCATCCAAAAAACTTAAACACTCACAACCCGCTGTAGCATCAATGATTTGATCAATACGGGGGAGGGCAAAAGGATCTACTGGACAAGCCTTATTAAGATCTGTGTAATCCACACACATACGCCAGGTGCCGTTTTTCTTAAGGACTAGCACCGGATTGGCAAGCCACTCAGGGTGAAAAACTTCAACAATAAAACCAGCTGCTAAGAGCCTGGCTACCTCTTCTCTAATCGCCTTGCGTATTTCTTCATTAAACCGGCGGAGGAACTGTTTCACCGGTTTGTATTTAGGGTCCACATTAAGTGTGTGCTCAGCAAGTTGCCTCGGTACACCTGGCATGTCACAGGGCTTCCATGCAAAAATGTCCCGATTCTGACGGATGAACTCGTTGAGCGCGCTTTCCTATTTCGGATCCAAGTTGGCACTAATGCTGAACTGCTTGGACGAATTGCCAGGTACGAAGTCAACAAGCTTAGTTTCTGCTGCCGATTTGAACTTCAGGGCCGGATCATGCTCCGTAGTTGGCTTCTTCAATGGAGTCATGTCCGCCGGATCAACATTGTCTTTATAGTACTTCAACTCCTCGGTGGCACAAAACGACTCTGTATAAGCCACATCTCCTTCCTCGCATTCCAAAGCGATTTTGCGGCTTCCATGAACCGTTATTGTCTCCTTGTGACCCGGCATCTTGAGCTGCAAATACACATAACAGGGCCGAGCCATAAACTTGGCGTATGCCGGACGCCCAAACATCGGGACACCTTTGCCTCTATCATGTATACCACTCCGGCGACACCTTGGAGTACTTGGATTGCGCAACGTCTTCCACTCCATCCAACTACAAGTCCGTCCACGACAACCGATTCCATGGTGATGAGGTTTTCGATCTGATGTCGGATCTTTCCCAAGGGAGGAGAGATGATGCGGAGCATCCTACGATCATCCCCATGTACACTTCGACTACTCCCCATGCCCCAAGAGGACATACGATGAGACCTCGACCATACGCCATTGGACACAAGGTGAACTCACTCCTCTTTGAACCGTCACTTTCCACATATGAGACATGGCTACTACCTCATGCATGGACCTTGCATATACTCAGGTACAACCGAGACGACCATGGAGGATCCAAGGACCAAGGCCAAGCATGGAAGAGGAGAAGGTAGAAGAAGCAAGGACAAGCTTCTGGAAAGCTCGAAACTTCCGGCCTCCGCACGGAACATCCGGCCCCCGGACCTTCCGACCTTCCCGGAACCTCCGGCCCCGGAGTCCAGACCAGCCCCGAGTGCGCCAACTCTCTGGATAGCCTGGAACCCGGCCGGAACCTTCCCGAAACTTCCGGAGCCCGGAACATCCCGCCCCACCCAGAACTTCCGGCCTGCGTGCGTGCAAAGACTCGGGCCAAGGGCCCATGTATGCCCCTATCAATTACCCCTTCGTGGGCTAGCACTATATATACTCCCACACCTCCTCCTAGTTAGGGTAGCGTTGTGATAGCTCATTTGAGAGATAGAGCTACGCTCATCCATATCGGATCTCCTACTTGCGAGAGACCGCGGCCTCTTCGGAGAAGATCCACTTGGATTCAAGACCTCCTCGCAGAGAAGATCCCCTCGTGGATACAAGACCTCATCACGGAGAAGAACCGGCTACCTTTCTATCATCCTTAGTTGATTAGGGATCGTGTATCTTACTTTATGTATTCGAGGATCTAGCGCATGTGTGATCATTCGTGTTGGTTTGAGTGTTCTTTTGTGTTCCCCTCGTTTCCCTGCTCGTGTTCTTTGCGTTCTTCGTGGGATCCACTCCTTTCGTGAAAGATCAGGCTATAGGGTTCCTACCCTACATCATCGTATCATGGCAATCTCCATCTCCTTGTAGTACTCTTCAACACTCTTGGTTCCTTGCTTGAGTTGTTGAAGTTTCTTGAAGAGGTCGCGGTTGTAGTAGGTAGGTATGAAGCATGCTCTCATGACATCCTTCATTTGCGCCCAAGTAGTGATGGGTGGTTCACCTCTTGCCTCTCGGCGCTCAATGACTTGTTCCCACCAAATGAGCACATAGTCTTGGAACTCAAGGGATGCCATCGCGATCTTCTTCTCTTCTTCATAATTCTGCAAACGGAACATCTTGTCGATTTTAAATATCCATGAAAGGTACTCTTCAGGATTGTTGCTTCCGTTGAACTTGGGCATGGTGAACTTGAGCTTGCCGTAGCGTTGCTCTTCATTGTGTTGGGGTCGGGGAAGATGACGCCCATGTTGTAGATGATTGTTCAACTCTTGGTGCAGAGGGTTGTTATCCTCATGTTGCTCTTGTCGTGGAGGATTTCCATTGCCTTCATGTTCTTGATGAACTTGATGGTGTTGGCAAGCTTGTGGAGGATCTTGACGAGCTCGAAGAGGAACTTGACGATGCACGCGAGCGTGAAATCTTTGTTCTTGAATTTCTTCGCGATGTGCTTCTTCTTGTTCACGGGCTTGTCGGCTTCGGCCGGAAATGGCTCGACTCGAATCGCGTAGAGCTTGTTGCGCCGCAAGTGCTTGAGCGTCATGGAGTTGTTGTGCTTGACGTTGTGCCTCGGCATCTTGGGCATTTTGGTGTAGACGGGCTCGCTCTTCCTCTTCATGTTGGCATTGACGTTGCCGTTCTCGTGCAAGCGCAAAGGCTTCTTGAGTTTGACGTTGTCGGAGCTCTTGAGAGTCGGTGTCTCTTAGGGGATTGAGGCTTGCTTGATGGTCGGCGCGTGCGGCTCGACGAAGAGTGTTCGATGTCGTTGTACTTGAGCCAGAGAGGGTGAAGTCGGAGTGGCGGCTTGAACGGCTCCTTCTTGAAGTGGAAGACGAGCAGTTGAGCAACAAAGCAAGAATTTCGTCCATCCTTGCGTCATTTTCTTGCTTGAGATCGTCGAGCTTGTGGTCGAAGTAGTCCTTTGTACGTTGCTCGGAAAGTCGCAAGTCAGCGGCAAGGTTGTCGATGCGTTCACTCATCGCTTGTTGCTCTTGATGCAAAGCACGTTGTGCACCAAAGGGGTGACTCTTGGTGACGAAGGAGTTCATGTCATCGTCTTGCTCCATGAAGAGTGGGTTGGTAGAAGTACTTGGCCTATCCATCATTCCAAGACAAATGTGAGTGGTAGAAAGAGAAGACCGAGTACCAAATGTACCTTGACCGAAGTTGAAAGTGGATCGAGGATCACTCCAATGTAGGACAAGGAAATAGCACAATTGGTACGAGTTCTTGTCGGTTTCTCACACCTACACAAGTAAAAGCTTTTGGTGGAGCTTGGTTAGGATGGTGGCAGAAAATTTGATGCAACTGTAAGTGAGCTTCAATAATGTTGGAAAAGATTCGCAAGATGCAATCTAACAAGTAGACCAAGCATATAAGGTACATGGAGTTGTGGAAGTAGTGCGAACTTTCTGTCGAAGCCGGAAGTTCTGGGCAAGACAGAGGGTCCGGGGTCCGGAGGTTCCGGGGAAGGCCGGAAAGTCCGGGGCCCGGAATGTTCGGGCTGGACCGGAAGTTCCGGTGGTCGTGATTCTGCTAAGAACAGAGACTTTGGGATCGTGGATTTGGGCGGAAAAACTTGGGGGAAAAGCCCAAATCCGAAGGGGAAAAAGAAGAAATTGTTTGAAAACAAGGGTGGGGAGGCTAGATCTACCAGCCACACACAAAATTCACGGATCAAAACCAACAAAATCTCAACACACGAACAAATCATAAAAAAAATTGGGGCTATTTTTGGTGGGGATTTTCGGATTAGGACGAAAAACAACAAAATTAGGCTAAAACACAACGGGGAGGCTCCGAAATCGTGATCAACCTTGCTCTAGATACCAAGATGATGTAGGGTAGAACCCTAGCAGCCCGATCTTTCACGAAAGGAGCAGATCTCGCGAAGAACGCAAAGAACACGAGGAGGGAAACGAGGGAAAACACAAGGGGAAACACAAGAGGAACACTCAAACTAATAAGAACAAGTGACACATGTGCTAGATCCTCGGGTACATAGAACGATACATGAATCCACGGACAACTAAGGACGATACAAGGGTGGCTGGTTCTTCTCCGTGAGGAGGTCTTGAATCCACAAGGGGATCTTCCTGTAAAGGGGTCTTGAATCCACGATGGGTCTTCTCTGAAGAGGGGCCGCGGTCTCTCTCAAGGAGTAGATTCGATATGGATGAGCGATGCTCTATCTCTGAGTATGAGCTAAACCAACACTAACCCTAGAAAGTCGTACGGGATAGAGTATATATAGTCTAGGTGACGAAAGGGTACACAGGCCTCGGCCCAAGTGGCTGCGCGCAAGCAGGGCCGGAAATTCCTGGCTAGGCCGGATGTTCTGGGCACCGGAGGTTCGGGGCAGGATCCGGCCTAACCAGAGAGTTGGCGCGGTGGAGATGTGCTGGCATTCGGGGGCCGGAAGGTCCGGGCAGGCCGGAGGTTCCGGGTGCCGGAAGGTCCGGGACGGGGTCCGGGCTAACCCGAGAGTTGGCATGCCTGGGCTGGTCCAAGTCATCGGCGGCCGGAAGCTTCGGGTCGGCCGGAAGGTCCGGGGGCCGGAAGTTCCGGGCTCTGGCAGGAAGTTCCGGGCTGTCCAGAGTGTTGACGCCTGTCTCTTCTTCTACAGTCCTCGGCTCCGAGTCTTGAGCGTTGTACCTGATGACACATAGTATCTCGGACTTAGGCAGTAGCCATGTCTCACTTGAAGAGGGGGAAAACTCAAGTAGGAGTGATTTCACCTTGGATTGAATAGCACGTGCCTAGCCCTTGTCACTGGTCCACTTGGAGCTTGGATAGTTGAGGTGGCATCCATGGGGATGGTCGTGGGATGCTCCGCATCATCAAGTGATACATGGTTACTACCTAAGTCCGAGATACTATGTGTCATCAGGTACAACGCTCAAGACTCGGAGCCGAGGACTGTAGAAGAAGAGACAGCCCGGAACTTCCGGCCAGAGCCCGGAAATTCCGGCCCCCGGACCTTTCGGCCGACCCGAAGCTTCCGGCCGCCGATGACTTCGACCAGCCCAGGCATGCCAACTCTCGGGTTAGCCCGGACCCCTTCCCGGACCTTCCGGCGGCCAGAACCTTCGGCCTGCCCGGACCTTCCGGCCCCCGGATGCCAGCACATCTCCACCACGCCAACTCTCTGGTTAGGCCGGACCCTCCCCGGAACCTCCAGTGCCCGGAACTTCCGGCCTTGCCTGCGTGCAGCCACATGGGCCGAGACCCATGTACCCTTTCGTCACCTAGACTATATGTACTCTATCTCGTACGACTTTCTAGGGTCAGCGTTGGTTTATCTCATACTCAGAGATAGAGCTTTTCTCATCCATATCGGATCTACTCCTTGAGAGAGACCGCGGCCCCTCTTCGGAGAATATCCACCGTGGATTGAAGACCCCTTTACGGGAAGATCCCCTTGTGGATTCAAGACCTCCTCACGGAGAAGAACCGGCTACCCTTGTATCGTCCGTAGTTGTCCGTGGATTTGTGTATTGTTCTATGAACCCGAGGATCTAGCACATGTGTGACTTGTTCTTGTTAGTTTCAGTGTTCCTCTTGTGTTTCCCCTTGTGTTTTCCCTCGTTTCCCTCCTCGTGTTCTTCGCGTTCTTCGCGGGATCCGCTCCTTTCGTGAAAGATCGGGCGATTAGGGTTCCACCCTACATCAAAAAGCCACGTTGATCACAATTTCGGAGCCTCCCCCACCGTTTTCTAGCCTTCTTTTGCTTGATTTCCTCCTTAATTCGAAAATCCCCACCAAAAATAGCCCCAAATGTTTTTTGTGACTTGTTGGTTTGATGATGTTTTGTTGATTTTGATCCATGGATTTGCTTGGTTTCAAGTGGATCTAGCATCTCCCCATGTTTCCCCATCTTTCATCCACGAAATCTCATCAATTTTAACCCCAAAATCCCCAAATTCCGCCCAAAATCGCGCCCCGAATCTCGGTTCTGGAGTTGACCCCGATACACCGGACGACCGTCACCTTACCGGACATCCGGAGCCGCAAGAACCACCGGACGTCCGACCTTACCGGACGACCGAAACCCCCTGACCCGAGAAGAATCAGCGGATTTCCGACCCGACCGGACGTCCGGCGACCGGACGACCGTTTTTTCCGGACGTCCGCTACCTGTAGATATCAACTTCGGCTGATTTTTGTTTCGGCCATAACTAATTCATCCGGAGTCCGATTTTCGCGTCCTTTAGCTCGTTGAAAAGATCTAGGCATCCCCCTTCCCACAAAAATACTACCATCACCACTTGACTCCATCAAATTTTGACAATTTTGGCATCTTTGCCTAGGGCATCCACCGCATCATCCGCTACACCATCTCCGACTTCCGCAACCTAACCAATTTTGTTCCCCATCGCATTAGTGGTTGCTTCAGGAGTGATTTGAGTCTCCTAAGGTGTCTAGGCACCACCACCACTTCCGCATAGGCTTGACCACTATACACTTCCGCCACCCCAACTTAACCCAATTTTCTTTGTGCTGTGACTTGTGTCTCCTAGGGTGTTTCGACTACTTAGGGACCGTGCTTCCAACTCCGACATTTGAGATTTTGAGTTCGTGATGTAGGGTAGAACCCTAGTGGCCCGATCTTTCACGAAAGGAGCGGATCCCGCGAAGAACACGAGGAACACGAGGGGGAAACGAGGGAAATCATGAAGGGAAACATGAGAGAATCATTCAACCAACAAGAAATAGTCACACATGTGCTAGATCCTCAAAACACAAAGAGATACACGATCCAAATCCAACAAAGGACGATACATAGGGTAACCGGTTCTTCTCCGTGAGGAGGTATTGAATCCACAAGGGGATATTCCCGTAAAGGGGTCTTGAATCCACCGTGGATCTTCTCCGAAGAGGGGCCTCGGTCTCTCTCAAGGAGTAGATCCGATATGGATGAGCGAAGCTCTATCACTGAGTATGAGCTAAACCAACGCTACCCTAGAAATGCGGAGGTGGAGGAGTATATATAGTCTAGGTCCACGAAGGGGTAAGTGAGGGGCGAAAGGATACATGGGCTTCGGCCCCCGAGTGTCCGCACGCAGGCAGGGGCGGAAGTTCCAGGGACGGCCGGAAGGTCCGGGCGCCGGAGGTTCCGGGCGAAGGTCCGGGCAGGGTCCGGGCTATCCAGAGAGTTGGCACACTCTCTGACGACTTCGTTGCAGCAAGGCCGGAAGCTCCGGGATGGCCGGAGGTTCCGGTGGCCAGAAGTTCCGGGCAGTGGCCGGAAGTTCCGCGCTTTCCAGAAGCTTGTCCAGGCTTCTTCTTCCTTCTCTTCCACGCTTCCCTCACGGATGGTTTAGGTGATCCTTGGCTCTTGCACTCCTCCTCGTCATCCATGAAGCTCAACCAATACCTATGCATGCACGATGGATGGTCAAGTAGTATACAATCCTCGAAGGGGTCAAGGGAGCACGTGTAAAGGAGAGGATTCACCTTTATGTATGTGAAGTAGATGTCGCATGTGTCACTTGCCGAATGAACTCTTGACATTGTGATGTCCATAGGATGCTCCGCATCATCCCCTCCCCCTTGGGAATGATCCGACCTCGGATCGAAATCCAAATCACCATGGGAAAGAGATGGCATCACGTGCAGTAGTGGTCGACCACCAAGTTCTCGTCATCTTGAAGCTTGAAATGGGCACTCTTCAATGTCGCACCGTCTCGTGATTCCTTCAAAAGGAGAAAGGAGAACAAACACTTGGAAAAACAAATGCAGTTAGCGTTAGTGCAAAACCAAGCATTCAAGAGGTGATTCACCCAACAAGTGTTGTCATCAAGCATAGCATATGGTATGACAAAGGATTGTGACATGGCATGTAAGCACATAAATTGAGCACAAAGAAGGACATCATGGAAACAAGTATGTGAATGTGAGGTAGTGATGCAAATATGTGTGACAAGAGAAGAAGCATCTACCTCAAGTTCATAGCAAGCATTCACAAATTGCTCAATGTAAGGTCGATGGTAGGCATATGAATCATTCACAACACCAAGTAAAATGAAGTGTCTAAACACATGGGTCAAGTGCAAGACAATCCAAGCATAATGTGCATGGGGTGTAGTGAACATCGTGTGGCACTCAACACAATGGAAAGAGCAATTGTTCATCATGTGTGAGGCAATCAAGGCAAGCATGTAGCAATCATTGGGACATGACATATGTGAAGAAACGGCATTGTTGAAACCAAGCATATCATAGGGGCAACTAATCCAACAATTGGATGCAACACACAAGGCATATATATCATGATACATGGTAAAGTGGCGATTGTGAATGAAAGCAACATCACTAACATGTGCGCAATCAAGGGGTCCAAGATGACAAATAAGTCTCAAGGTGCAAGCAACACAACTAGTATAATCTACAATATTCATGCTCATGGTTTTGGGTTTCTCGAAAGAGAAGGATATCACCTTGAAAGCATGTCCTTGTGCGTCCTTCACAATGCCGAAGCACAAGCAAGTATGATGTAGAGTCGTCGTGGTAGGAGGTGGTTCGCTCTAAAGAGCTCGGATTGTCAACTCTCGTGACGTGGAAGTTGACACAAGGTCCAAGTATCCTACACATGCACACAACAAAGCAAAGAACGTATGCGCATGGTAGATAAACACATCATCCATCATGATGGCTCTCTTCTCTTGCACATAATCATTAGAAGCACAAGTGCGTGAATAATATGATGCAACAATGGCAATATTCATGGCACTAGGTATATGGTGCAAAGAAGTAAGACAAGCATGCTTCACAAAAAATATGTCCAAATCTCCAAATATATGCGAGAATGCTATGGGGGCAAACTCATTATCCAGATTAGGGGCATTGTTGCACTCAATACATGTCAAATCATCTAGCATGAGAGATGCAACATATGGATAGATATGACAAGAAGCAATAATAATCATGTGCAAAGCATGTAGATGGTTGTCATCAACCACGTGAAGTGAGCAAGTATGAATCATTGGGGATGCAACATAAGCAAGCATAGTAATCAAGTCGTGCAAGCTAGTAGTGCGAAGATGCAACATAGTAGAGGAAATCATGGCAATCATGTCATGAGAGAAAATAATAGGCATAGGCAATGCACATGACATATCGCAAGCACAAACACAAAGCAAGATGAAAGTATCATCATAGGCATGGGGTACAAAGCAAACATAGCAATAGCAAGTAATATCTCCACCAAGCTTGCAAATACACATACAAGTATGAGAATCAATCATCATGTGTAATGCAAAGCATGGGTCACGAATGCATGGCAAAAGCATAGTAATGAGCATAACATGTAAAGTTAACATGGCAAGATGGGCATAGAATATGTAGTGGACAATAACCCATAGCCAAGTGAGGGTCATGTAGAAGAAATGTGCGAAGACTTCGTATGAAGAGAGCGGCGGGAAATGCGATCCATGGGATCCCAAGTCATCATTGCTCTCTAGAGCTCGTTTTGTCAACTCGTGGGATTGCGAGGTTGACAAGAATTCATGGGTACCTACACAAAAGAGACACAAACCAAAGAAATTGTGTGCGTGGTAGATGTACACATCATCCATCATGATGTGTATGTGCACGTGTGAGTTAGCACAAGATAAGCATCCGTCAAAAATTTGATGCATGGTATAAGAACATGTCATCCATCATGAAAGAATAGTTATTGTGTATAACATGATGGGGATGCAAATTGAGCATACAAGTATGAGGATCATGGGAAGCATATTGTGGACATAAGTATGAGGATCATGCAATGGATGTGAGTGATCAAAATCTCCTAAAATGTATGAGGAAACTATGGGGGTCTCCTCATGAGCAATGTTGGAAACATCATATGGAGAAAATGGACAACATCCAAGACAATGCATATCCGAAGCTAGGTGGTCATGGCATGGCATATGAGATAAATGATGCAAAGGGAGCATATCAATATCATCAGAAGATAAACAAATGCCAATAACCATGGGCTTGTCATCTATGCCATAAGTGCAAATTGGGTTAATTTTAATGGCATATGCATAGTCACTATGAAGAGATTGAAAATATGACATATGATTGATCTCATGCATAGCATATGAAAAGTCAAGTGGATTGGCAAACATGATGTGACCGAGAGAATTAGCACAAGAAATCCTATGTAACATGGCATCACAACTAATAGACTCCACATGGCAATCATCATACTCATCATAAATGGGTAAATCATCGCATGGGGAAATCATACTAGCATGAAGCAAGTCAATAGGGGGATCAACATCATGCAAGCAATCAATGTCATGAATGTCCACTAGTGGGACTAGAGCATCACCTTCACCTATGTTACCTTTTTCATTCCACTCAAGTGGTGTAGGTGAGGTGGGAAAGACCAAATGGTGGTCAAGATCATCATTGTGATGGAACCATGTGGGGGTGTGATGCGGAGCATCCCAAGGTCATCCCCATAGACCTACCATCGTCTCATCAAGTGCCTACCGGACCCATGACTCGATCACGTGCAAGAGCCCTTGAAATCAAAGTGACATCTCTCCTCTCACAATTCCACTTCGATGCGCATGAAGCATGGCTACTACCTCATATGGATACTTTATGCATACTCGGGTACAATGGAGAAGCTAAGGAGCAAGGACAAGAAGAAGAGGAAGATGGAGGAAAAGACGGAGAAGAAGGGATGCAGGGAAAGTCCCAGCCACCGGACGACCGGCCAGGACCGGACGTCCGGCGCCTGAAGCCTCAACCGAACCCCAGCGAGCAGATGTCCGGCCAAGACTGGACGACCGGTGCCCCTGCACCCGAAGCGAATGAGTGGACGTCTGGTCCAGATCGGACGACCGGCGCACCAGCACCCGAGCCAACATCAGCGTAAGTCCGGAGCTACCTGACGTCCGACACCCCCATCAGAGAGCAGAACCAACGGACGACCGGAAGACACCGGTCGTCCGGCAGCTCCTGAGACACCAGACGACCGGTCCCCAGCGGACGTCCGGTACCTGGCTACGTCCAGATTCGGGCCCCAGGCCCATGTACCCTTTCACTTCGCCCCCCTTTTGCACTTAGACTATAAATAGACCCCCCATTCATCCTAGCTAGGGCTAGCGTTGGTTTAGCTCATACTTCGAGATAGAGCTTCGCTCATCCATACCGATCTCCTCCTCAAGAGACACTGCGGCCGCTCTTCGGAGAAGATCAACTTGGACTCAAGACCCCATCTTGGGTGGCCCCATCAAGACCTCCTTCTAGGAGAAGAACAGGTTACTTGTATCGTCCTTTGTTGACCTTGGATCATCGTGTATCTCTTTGTGTTTCAAGGATCTAGCACATATGTAATCGAATCTTGTTGGTTTGAGTGATTCTCTCGTGTTTTGCCTTGTGAATCCCCCTCGTGTTCTTCGTGTTTCTCTGTGGGATCCACTCCTTTCATGAAAGATCGTCCATCTAGGGTTTCACCCTACATCATCTTGGTATCTAGAGCCACGTTGATCACGATTTCGGAGCCTCCCCGTTGTGTTGCTAGCCTAATTTTTGTTGTTTCTCGTCCTAATCCGAAAATCCCCACCAAAAATAGCCCCAAATTTTTCTTGTGTTTTGTCAGTTGTGATGATGTTTTGTTGGTTTTGATCCGTGAATTTGTTGCGCTGCAAGTAGATCTACCCTTCCCCCACCATCTCCACCTCGAAATCCCTCCAAAATTCCCCATATTCCCGCCAAAATCACCTCCCAGATCTAAAATCTCGCGTTGACCCTGACCACCGGACGACCGTCACATCACCGGACGTCCGGCGTTACCGGACGACCGGCGACCGGACATCCCTCCGCGCTTGGACGACCGCTACTTCCACTGCATCATCCGCTACACCACCTCCAACTTCCGCAAAACCGTCCCAATATCCCAACCCACACCACCACCTAACCGCCACCTACTCCGATGATTTTGGTCGCCTTTGGTTTTGAGAATTTGAGTGTGTGCTTCCGTGTACCGTATATGCTTGGTCTACTTGTTACATTGCATCTTGCGAATCTTCTCCAACATTATTGAATCTTGCTTACATTCACATTAAAAATTGTGCCACCATCCTAACCAAGCTCGACCATAAGCTTTTACTTGTGTAGGTGTGAGAAACCGACAAGAATTGGTACCAATTGTGCTACTTCCTTGTTACACATTGGAGTCATCTTTGATCCATTGTCAACATTGGTCAAGGTACATTTGATATTGGTTCTTCCCTTTCTTCCACTCACACTTGTCTTGGAATGCTGGATAGGCCAAGTACTTCTACCAACCCGCTCTTCATGGAGCAAGACGACGACATGAACTCCTTCGTCACCAAGAGTGACCTCTTTGGTGCACAACGTGCTTTGCATCAAGAGCAACAAGCTATGAGTGAACGCATCGACAACCTTGCCGCCGACTTGCGACTTTCCGAGCAACGTACAAGGGACTACTTTGACAACAAGCTCGATGATCACAAGCAAGAGAATGACGCAAGGATGGACGAGATTCGCGCTTTGTTGCTCAACCGCTCTTCTTCCACTTCAAGAAGGAGCCGTTCAAGTCGACACTCCGATGACACCATCTCCGGTTCAAGTACACCGACATCAAACACTCTTCGACGAGCCGTGCGCAACGAGCGTCAAGCAAACCTCAATCCACTTCGAGACACCGACTCGCAAGAACATCGACGACGTCAAGCCGAACAAGCCTTTGCGCTAGCTCGAGAGCGGCAACGCCAACGTCAACACGAACAAGAGGAGCGAGCGCGACAACATCAAGATGCACAAGACACTGAGGCAGAACGCCAAGAACAACAACTACGTGAAGCCCAAGCACTTAAACCGCAACGTGCCCTTCATGAATCAAGTCGTGCCATAGCCGACCGAGGCCGACAAGCTCGACTACATCAAGAAGCACTTCGCGATGAAGCTCAAGAAAGAATTTTCCAAAGACGTGTGCGTCAACAAGCTCCTCGTCAAGATAGACAAGCGCCTTGTCAAGATAGGCAAGCTCCCCCTCAAGTGAGACAAGAACATCAAGTTCATCAAGAGCATGACGATAATGGGAATCCTCCACGACAAGAGCAACACGAGGTTGACAACCCTCCGCGTCAAGAGAATCACGAGTTGAACAATCATCTACAACACGGGCGTCATTTTCCCCGACCCCAACACAATGAAGAGCAACGCTACGGCAAGCTCAAGTTCACCATGCCCAAGTTCAACAGAAGCAACGATCCCGAAGAATACCTTTCATGGGCATTGAAACTTGACAAGATGTTCCGTTTGCACAGTTATGAAGAAGAGAAGAAGATCGCGATGGCATCCCTTGAGTTCCAAGACTGTGTCCTCATTTGGTGGGAACAAGTCATTGAGCGCCGCAAGGCAAGAGGTGAACCACCCATCACTACTTGGGAACAAATGAAGGGTGTCATGAGAGCACGATTCGTGCCAAACTACTACATCCGCGACCTCTTCAAGAAACTTCAACAACTCAAGGAAGGAACCAAGAGCGTTGAAGAGTACTACAAGGAAATGGAGATTGCCCTGATCCGAGCCAATGTCAAAGAAGATGATGAGCAAACTATGGCAAGGTTCTTGAATGGACTCAATCATCCTATCAAGAAGATCGCCGACTTCCAACCATACTCGAACCTCATCGAGCTAGTGCATCAAGCTACCAAAGCGGAACGGCAAGTACAAGACGACTTCAAGTATGACAAGTTCTCATCCAAGTCCTATGGCCTCTCCAACAATCAAGCTTCGACAACTCCAACACCTTCTAGCTCAACCAGGCCTTCTACAAGCAACGGCGACAAGTCAAGTTACAAGAAAGCTTCGACAAGCTCAAGTCGTCCTCCTACTACAAACAACTTCAAGAAAGCTACATCATCATCTACTCCACCCGATGAGACCATCAAGACAAGTTCTATCAAATGCTTCACATGCGGTGGCCGAGGCCACAAGTCCTTCGAGTGCACAAACAAGCGCACCATGATCCTCAACGACGACGAAACCTATGACTCCATGAGTGAAGGAGAAATGGAAGCTCTTGAGCAAGTGGCCATGCACCGACAAGTGAACAATGAAGATGAAGATGACCAAGTCTTTTGCGATGAAGATTCAAGCCCCGCTCTTGTTGTCTCCAAGGTCTTGACTCTTCAACATCAACAAGACGAAGATCAAAGATGCCATATATTTCACACAAAGGCCGGCATCAATGGACGATCCGTCAAGGTCATCATCGATGGAGGGAGTTGCACAACTTAGCAAGTGAATAACTATGCTCCAAGCTCCAATTGGTCAAGATGAAGCACCCTCACCCCTACAAGGTTCAATGGCTAAGCGACACCGGAACCAAACAAGTCGAGCATAGAGTACAAGTCTCTTTCAAGATCGGCGCCTATGAAGACACATTAGAATGTGATGTACTTTCGATGACCGTTTGCCACCTCCTCCTTGGACGGCCATGGCAATTTGACCGAGGTGTCATTCACAATGGACGTACAAATCACTATAGCTTCAAGATGAAAGGGAAAGAGTTTGTGCTATGTCCTATGTCTCCAAGACAAGTGCTCGCTGACAAGCAAGCCACCCATCGTGGAGAAAATAGTGAGAGAGCGATCCACCAAAAAGAGAGTGAGCGCCACAAGCCCAAATTGAGTGACTCCACGATGAGCAACAAGAAAAACTTAGTTCTTTTTGCCACCAAACGTGAGATGAGAGAAGTGTGTGCGAACCCATCAAGTGTCCTACACTATCTCCTATTGTGCAAGGACGAGGTCACACAAACTAACAACTCTCACAATCTACCTTTGGTGTTATCTTCTCTATTGCAGGAATTCCAAGATGTTTTCCCCAATGAGCTACCTCCGGGTCTACCTCCACTACGAGGCATTGAGCACTGAATTGATCTCATCCCCGGAGCGCGTCTTCCCAACAAAGCTCCATACCGCGTCAACCCCAAAGAAACCAAAGAAATACAAAGGCAAGTAAAGCATATCATAGACCATGGACATGTGCGTGAAAGAGTCCTTGTGCCGTACCAGTCATTCTTGTGCCAAAACGTGACGGTAGCTTTCGCATGTGCTCCGATTGTAGACCTATCAATGCTATCACCGTTAGATATAGGTACCCCATTCCACGCCTAGATGATATGCTAGATGAGCTTAGTGGTGCCACTATATTTTCCAAAATTGATCTTAGGAGTGGTAACTATCAAATCCGCATACAAGAGGGTGATGAATGGAAAACCACATTCAAAACCAAGTTTGGTTTGTATGAGTGGTTAGTCATGCCTATGGGTCTCTCGGAAGCACCGGGCACTTTATGCACCTTATGAATCATGTCTTTCGCCCTTACATTGGTATATTTGTTGTGGTTTACTTCGATGACATTCTTGTGTTTAGCAAATCTATCCAAGAACATGTCACCCATGTCCGCACTGTTTTGCAAACTCTTAGAAAAGAGCGTCTCTATGCTAATATGGAGAAATGCCTATTTGGTGTTGATAAGCTCGTTTTCTTGGGTTTTGTGGTCTCTTCTAAGGGTGTTCATGTAGATGACTTGAAGATCAATGCTATTAAGACTTGGACGCAACCAACCAACTTGCATCAAGTGCGTAGTTTCCTTGGTCCTGCGGGCTTCTATCGTTGCTTTGTAAAGGATTTTAGCACCATTTCTTCGCCTTTACATGCTTTGAGCAAGAAGAATGCGCCTTTTTTTGGGAACCATCCCAACATATCGCATTCAATGAGCTTAAGAACTTTCTTACTCATGCTCCCGTGCTTGCTTTACCCAACTTCGACAAGCCTTTTGAGATTCATTGCAATGCTAGAGGTAATGGCATAGGAGGTGTGTTAACGCAGGAGAAGCGCCCCATAGCTTACTTTAATGAGAAACTTTCTGGAGCGCAACTCAACTATCCCATCTATGACAAAGAGCTATAAGCTTTAGTCCGCGTTTTACATGAATGGGAACATTACCTTTGTCCCCAAGAGTTTATCATTCATACCGATCATGAGACCCTCAAGTATCTCAAGGGTCAAACTAAGTTGAACAAGCGTCATGCTAAATGAAGTGAGTTCATTGAGTCTTTTCCCTATGTCATGAAGTACATCAAGGGCAAAGAAAACATCGTCGCGGATGCTCTTTCCCGCATATGCATGCTAGTCACGCAACTCGAGTTAGATGTCATTGGCTTCGAGCATATCAAAGATTTGTATGCGCATGATGAAACTTTTGCCACCCCTTATGCCAAGTGTTTGTCGAATACATCGTGGGAGCGCTATTACATCAAAGACGGCTACCTTATGCGAGCTAACAAACTTTGCATCCCCAAGTCATCCCTTCGTTTATTGCTTTTGCAGGAATCGCATGGAGGAGGATTAATGGGACATTTTGGACGCGATAAGACGTTCGCCACGCTCTCGAAGAGCTACTTTTGGCCAAAGATGTTTCGGGACATCAATCGCTTCACCAACCGATGTTCGACATGCCGCAAAGCTAAGTCCAAAGCTCAATCTAATGGCCTCTATATGCCTATACCAATTCCATACCAACCATGGGAAGATATTAGCATGGACTTTGTGCTTGGTTTGCCTAGAACTCGAAATGGCAAGGATTCCGTTTTTGTTGTCGTGGACCATTTCTCCAAAATGGCTCATTTCATTCCTTGCAACAAGATAGACGATGCTTCACATATTGCAAATTTGTTTTCTCGAGAAATCTTGTGCCTTCATGGAGTGCCAAAGACTATCGTCTCGGACCGCGACGTCAAGTTCCTTAGCTACTTTTGGAAGACTCTACTTTTGCAAATTTGGACGCAAGTGTGCGTATGAAACATCTGAAGAAGATGCATGAAGATACAAGAAACACCATCAAGCGCCAAGTTCAACGCCTTGCGACCAAGCTCAACCTCAACAAGCAACCTATGGTCTTCAACATTGGTGATCAAGTGTGGCTACACCTTTGCAAGGACCGCTTCCCACAAGAACGCAAATCCAAGCTTCATCCACAAGCGGATGGACCCTTCAAGGTGCTTGCACGCCACAACGACAACGCTTACAAGATCGACCTTCCACGCGACAAGTACAACGTGAGCGACATCTTCAACGTCAAAGATCTCTCTCCTTTCCATGGTGATGAAGATTTTGATCCGAGGACGGATCTTCCCCAAGGAGGGGAGATGATGCGGAGCATCCCAAGGTCATCCCCATGGACCTACCATCGTCTCATCAAGTGCCTACCGGACCCATGACAAAATCACGTGCAAGAGCCCTTGAAACCGAGGTGACATCTCTCCTCTCACAATTCCACTTTGATGCGCATGAAGCATGGCTACTACCTCATATGGATACTTTGTGCATACTCAGGTACAATGGAGAAGCTAAGGAGCAAGGACAAGAACAAGAGGAAGATGGACGAGAAGACGGAGAAGAAGAAGGGATGCAGGAAAAGTCCCAGCCACCGGACGACCGGCCGGGACCGAACGTCCGGCGCCTGAAGCCTCAGCCAAACCCCAGCGAGTGGACGTCCGGCCCAGACCGGACGACCGATGCCCCTGCACCCAAAGCGAACAAGCGGACATCCGGTCCGGACTGGACGACCGGCGCACTAGCACCCGAGCCAACATCAGCCGAAGTCTGGAGCTACTGGACGTCCGGCACCCCCATCAGAGGGCAGAACCAGCGGACGACCGGAAGACACCGGACGTCCGGCAGCTCCTAAGACACCGGACGACCGGTCCCCAGCGGACGTCCGGTACCTGGCTGCGTCCAGATTCGGGCCCCAGGCCCATGTACCCTTTCACTTCACCCCCCCTTTTGCACTTAGACTATAAATAGACCCCCCATTCATCCTAGCTAGGGCTAGCATTGGTTTAGCTCATACTTCGAGATAGAGCTTCGCTCATCCATACCGATCTCCTCCTCGAGAGAGACTACGACCCCTCTTCGGAGAAGATCAACTTGGATTCAAGACCCCCTATTGGGCGGCCCCATCAAGACCTCCTTCTAGGAGAAGAACCGGTTACTTGTATCGTCCTTTGTTGACCTTGGAGCATCGTGTATCTCTTTGTGTTTCGAGGATCTAGCACATGTGTAATCGAATCTTGTTGGTTTGAGTGATTCTCTCATGTTTTCCCTCGTGAATCCCCCTCGTGTTCTTCGTGTTTCTCTGTGGGATCCGCTCCTTTTGTGAAAGATCGGCCATCTAGGGTTTCACCCTACATCAGGGTGCATCATATTCCACCATGGCGATCGTCTTGTCCAAAGGTAGGACGAAGTCGTCGAGAAGCGGCGCATCATCATATAAGGGACCTAGCACCAAATGAGAAGACACAATAGAGGTAGAGGTCAAGTCGTTAGTGTTAAAAGTGGCCTCACATGACCTATCAACTATCTCACTCTCTCTATGCGGTGGTTCACTCACTCCCTCAAAATAGGTGCACTCAAACTCACGTATGGTGGAGTCACTCATCTCACTCAAGAGGTGGGGGTTGTGGATCTCCTCACATGGGAATAGTGGAAACACATCATATATGGGGCTAGTTGTGAAATCACTCTCACTCTCAATATGGTGGCTAAAGTCACTCAAGTCATCACATGTCGCCATGGTCGAAGGGAAAATCCCATGCTCAATCGTCTCATAGTCGTCATCGTGGATGAAGGCCGAAGATGGCACCACATCACTCTCGCCATGGATGAAGGCCGAAGATGGCACATCATCACTCTCGCCTCCTAAGATGGAAGCATCATCCTTGCTCGCCACCTTGTCGCTCGCCTTCAAAGCTTGGTCCTTGAGGGTCTCCGTAGTCGTACTCGTCGCCGCACCGTCTTGAAAAAGAGTCATGGAAGACTCGGCATCGTCAATGCCACAAAGAGGGATGGCATCTAACTTGGGAGTAGCATCTTGGAGCTCGTCGGGCTTGGACATCTTGGTGGTACTAGCCTCATGCTCGTTCTCATGGAGCTTGGTCGTCGCGAAGTGAGCTTGGTGTAGAGAAACTTTGGCCTTCATGAGTTCTTGTTCCGCCTTGAGAGCACCAATGTAGTTGTCATCGAGGGACTTGTAGTTTTCGAGGAAGATCGTCTTTTATATGTTGTTGTGCAATCCCATCATGAAGTGGAACTTCATCGAAATGGGGTCGTCCACGCCGGCTCTCGCAAGCCAATCTTTGTCTTCTTGAAGTACTCGTCGATGGACTTGGATCCTTGGATGGTGTTCTCCAATTGGCATTGAAGTTGTTCCGTGTAGGTTGGAGGCACAAACTCTCGCCGCAAAGCTCTCTTCGTCTTGGGCCAACTCATGTCGTAGCTCTCCGAAGGTGTGTGAAGCCACCATCTGGACGCGTAGTCGTGGAAGTTCCTTGTGGCGCACTTCACTTGATCTTCAGGAGGGACTTGATGTAGCTTGAGGTAGTCGTCCATCAAACGCTCCCACTCGAGATACTCCTCGGGTTCTTGAGTCCCATAGAAAGGAATCGCGTGGTCGAAGTTGAGGTCGTAGTAGCTCGTGGAAGTCGCGGACTTGAGCTTGGGGAGCTTCTCTTGAGCGTAGTCTTGAGGTGCTTGTTGGCGAAGATGCCATATATCCGAAGGCGAAGATGCTTTGAAGTCGCTTGGCAAAGATGCCAAAGTGGTTGGTGTAGCCGTAGCTCCGTCTTGGTGGTGCTTGTCTCGTGGTCTTCTCTTGTGGTCATGAAGTTTCGACTTGGCGTGAAGTAGGGCTTGTTGCGACTTGTAGGTAGGCGCATCTCGAGCATCTTCATGATGATGTTGTCGTTGTCGTGCTTTAGCTCGATGTAGATGTCATTCATCGTCATCGTGCACATGTTGCTTGGAGGTGACTTGCCCTTCCTGACAAGGTGGATCACAAACGTGATGGTGGTCGCCATGGAGATGTTGGCGAGGATGACTTGCGCTTGCATCATTTTTGCGCTCCGAAGACTTGTGACTTGAACGTCGCCGCCTTGAGGATGATGAAGGTGAAGAACGGTTGATCAACAAGGTCCGAATCTCCTCCATCCTTGCATCTTGCTCCTCCTTTTGTGCGGAAAGCTTGTTGTTGATGTAGTTGTACACGCCGCCATTGTTGTGGAAGACCGGAGATGAAATGCCTTGCCTATCCATCACAAGATTTGAGCCAATATGAGTGGAGAAAGAGAAGAACGAATACCAAATGTACCTTGACCGAAGTTGAAAGTGGATCAATGATCACTCCAATGTGGACAAGGAAATAGCACAATTGGTACCAATTCTTGTCGGTTTCTCACACCTACACAAATTAGGCTTATGGTGGAGCTCGGTGAGGATAGTGGCACAAATTTTTTTATGCAAAATGTAGCAAGAGTCAATAATGTTCAAAGAGATTCACAAATTCGCAAGTGAAACAAGTACAACAATAGCAATATGTGGCAAACGGAAACACACACACGGATAGATAAATGGGGTCGTGCAACCAAGGAATGAGCTCAAAATGTGGAATCCATGGAAAATGCTCTTGTTGCACAACTCTAGAGAGACGTTAGCACGATTGCTCAACAGGCGGATACGACACTTGTGCACAACCTATAGGAGATGATAGAGGCAAAGGTGTCCTGATGTTTCGATGAGATGGTGGCTATTGTTTTCTATGGGAGTCGACCTTGACGATCCGACTACGAACATGCGAGACGTCGCGCCTTAGCAATCGCTAAACCAACTTCCGAGGGTTATTGACCACGCCGGAGCATGATCAACTTGACCACGAGGGTCTGTTTCCCGCAAGCAAACGAAGAACAAGGTGGGGTTCTGTGACGCCTTGGTCTGGTCGTTGAACACAAAGTAAGTACGCGAAGTTGCAGCTATGGCGAACTTTTAATCTAAACAAAACCCAAATCCTAAATGATGCCCTAAGGGCTGTATATATGGAGGAGAGAGGGGGAATTTCGTGGCCCTTGGTACACATACAGACTCTTGTTTCCCCACACATACGGACTCCAAAAACAGCCTATACTTAAGTACTTTGAAAATACATGGGCCTGCCCAATAATAAGGTGAAGCAGCACTTAAAATAGCCTCTGGACGAAATTTATGAAGTGGCATCTTGTATATTTTGTCCCATGCTTCATGCACTCATTATTGTGGCTTCAGAGTCCTGGAATCATCACTTGTAACTCCGTTCTTGTTCACCTTGCGCATGCCATCATCTCCATGCTTGAACTTGCTCCAAGGTTCATCTTTCTTGTCCAAGCTAGGCCCTTCATTTGTAAGCAAAACAAATGTATCCAATTTAGGCAGCATCATATTCTCATGAACATTAGAATCGTTACCAAGAAACAAAAGTACCTGATAATTCAATTGGCGTTTGCGAGCTCTAGTAATCGGTCCAGTATGTATAGCAGCAAGGGCTGTGGGTGTAACAATGGTATTGATGTCCTCATCATCCTCCCCTTCTTGAAATGAAGTTGTCCTCGACGGAAGTTCATCGTCCTCACCCAAATAAGGCTTCAAATCTGCAATGTTAAAAGTGGGACTAACCCCAAAATCTGCAGGCAGCTCAAGTTTATATGCATTATCATTTATTTTCTCTAACACATTAAAAGGACCATCTGCACGTGGCATTAGCTTTGATTTGAGTAAATTAGGAAATCTATCCTTATGCAAATGTAACCAAACAAGATCTCCAGGTGCAAACACAACAAGTTTTCTACCCTTATCTCCAGCAAGTTTATATTTAGCATTCATATGCTCAATGTTTTCCTTAGTTAACTCATGCATTTTTAAAATAAATTCAGCACATTCTTTAGCATCAAAATTAACCTTCTCTGAAGATGGAAGAGGCAACAAATCAATAGGTGCACGAGGTAGGAAACCATACACAATTTCAAAAGGGCACATCTTAGTAGTAGAATGCAATGAACGATTATAAGCAAATTCAATATGAGGCAAGCATTCTTCCCACATTTTCTTGTTATTCTTCAAAACAGCCCTAAGCATAGTAGACAATGTTCTATTGACTAATTCAGTTGGTCCATCAGTTTGGGGGTGACAAGTAGTACTAAAAATTAGCTTATTCCCCAACTTAGCCCATAAACATCTCCAAAGGTGGCTAAGAAATTTAGTATCACGATCTGAAACAATAGTATTTGGCACACCATGCAAGCGAATAATTTCACGAAAGAACAAATCAGCCACATTAACAACCTCATCGCTTTTATGACATGGTATAATGTGTGCCATTTTCGAAAACCTATCCACGACAACAAATATGCTATCCCTCCCCTTCTTTGTTCGAGGTAAACCTAAAACAAAGTCCATAGATATATCCTCCCAAGGAACACTAGGTACAGGCAAAGGCATATATAAACCATGAGGATTGAGTCATGACTTAGCTTTTTGACATGTAGTGCAGCGAGCAATAAAGCGCTCAACATCCCATCTCATCTTTGGTCAAAAGAAATGTGTAGCAAGTATATCCTCCATCTTCTTGATGCCAAAGTGTCCCATTAATCCTCCTCCACGCTCCTCCTGCAACAACAAAAGACGAACGGAGATAGCTGGAATGCATAGCTTGTTAGCACGAAACACAAATCCATCGTTAAGAACGAACTTGTTCCAAGTTCTCCCTTCCTTACAATTCTGCAATACATCTTTAAATTCAGCACCATGAACATATTGATCTTTGATGGTCTCCAAACCAAATATTTTAAAGTCAAGTTGTGAAAACATAGTATAATGACGAGACAATGCATCAGCAATAACATTTTCTTTACCCTTCTTGTGTTTAATGACATAAGAGAAAGTCTCAGTGAATTCAACCCATTTAGCATGTCTACGGTTCAGTTTTGCTTGACTTCTAATGTGTTTCAAAGATTCATGATCAGAATGTATAACAAATTCCTTGGGCCATAACTAATGTTGCCATGTTTCTAAGGTCCGAACAAGAGCATATAATTCTTTATCATAAGTAGAATAGTTCAGACTAGGCCCACTCAATTTTTCAGAAAAGTATGCAACAGGTTTGCCATCTTGTAATAACACACCTCCTAATCCAATTCCACTAGCATCACATTCAAGCTCAAAAGTCTTATTAAAATCTGGAAGTTGGAGTAAAGGAGCATGTGTCAACTTATCTTTCAATACCGTGAAGGCTTCTTACTGTGTGGTACCCCAAACAAAAGGCACATCCTTCTTTGTAAGCTCGTTGAGAGGTGCAGCAATGGTGCTGAAATCTCTCACGAAACGCCTATAGAAACTAGTGAGGCCAAGGAAACTCCTCACTTGTGTGACCTTTTTGGGCTGCGGCCAACTCTCAATAGCTTCAATCTTGGCTTTATTAACTTCAATTCCCTGTGGAGTAACAACATAGCCAAGAAAAGTTACTCGGTCGGTGCAAAAGGTGCACTTCCCAAGGTTACCAAACAAACGTGCATCACGTAGAGCAATAAAAACAGCACGTAAATGTTCCAAATGTTCCTCCGAAGATTTGCTATAAGTCAATATGTCATCAAAGTAAACTACCACAAATTGTCCAATGAAAGCACGTAAAACTTTGTTCATTAACCTCATGAAAGTACTAGGTGCATTAGTTAACCCAAAAGGCATGACTAACCACTCATATAATCTGAACATAGTTTTAAATGTTGTTTTCCAATCATTTCCCAATTTCATACGAATTTGATGGTATCCACTACGCAAATCAACTTTGGAGAATATTGTAGAGCCACTCAATTCATCAAGCATATCATCTAGCCTAGGAATAGGATGACGATAATGAATAGTAATATTATTAATGCCTCTACAATCAACGCACATACGCGACATACCATCCTTTTTCGGCACTAAAATGATAGGAACAACACAAGGACTAAGGGATTCGCGTATATAACCTTTGTCGAGCAGTTCTTGTACTTGAAGCATAATCTCCTTCGTATCCTCTGGATTGGTACGGTATGGTGCACGGTTGGGTAATGATGCACCGGGAATTAAGTCAATTTGATGCTCAATCCCTCGCATTGGTGGTAATCCCGATGGCATGTCTTGTGGAAAGACATCAGCGAACTCCTGCAAAATGTTAGTGACAGCAGGGGGCAAAGAGGAAGGCACGTCCTCGAATGAAAATAATGCCTTTTTGCACACAAAAGCATAGCAAACACATTTGCTAAAATCTAGATCATCAATATCAGATTTGGTGGCAAGTAAACATGCACTTTTCAATTTAATTTCAGAAGCAACACTAGATTGTTTATTATTAGGCTGCATTTGTTGCTCAAATTCTTTTGCCACAATCTGATTTTCACTCTTATTTTTCTCTTGTTTTGCTTTATTAGCTCTATTAATATCATCTTTCTAAATGGACTCAGGAGTGATAGGAACCAAAGTAATATTTTTATCCTTATGAATAAGAGTATACTGATTGTTTCTACCATGGTGTACAAATTTTTTATCAAATTGCCATGGTCTACCAAGTAATAAGGAACATGCTTGCATAGGTACCACATCACAATCAACATAATAAGCATATGTAGAGATAATAAAATGCAGACGAACAGTATGTGTTACCTTAACCTTGCCGCTATTGTTGAACCATTGGATGTAGTAAGGATGCGGATGTGGTCTTGTGGTGAGAGATAGCTTCTCCACCATCTCCATGCTAGCCAAGTTATTGCAGCTCCCTCCATCTATGATGACGCGAACAGAACGTTCCTTCACAACTCCCTTTGTATGGAACAAATTATGCCTATGATTTTGCTCAGCTTGTGTAACCCGCACACTCAAAACACGTTGAGCAACTAAACATTCATACCTGTCAGCATCTTCAGCAGCCATGTACTGCGTCTCATGATCAGAATCATCTCCATCGTGTTCTTCACGTGTAATAAGAGCCAAACTCTCCTCATCATAGTCACTAGCGGACTCATACCCACCATCCTCAGTAGCAATCATCACACGCTGAGATTGGCATTCTCTCGCAAAATGTCCCCTTCCCTTACAATGACGACAAATAATATCACTTGTGTGCCCTGTTGATGCCATGGAAGAAGAAGAGCTCTGCGCAGGTCCAGCAGGTGTGCTCTTGTAAGATAGTGGTGCTTGTGCCTGCTTTCTTGTATCACGGCTGGAGGTGGCACCTGATGGAGGTGCTGGTGGAGCGGAAGTAGAGGATGCATGTGGTGTCCATGATGAAGATCGACCTCCAGAAAAGTTAGTTCGCGCCAATGCATGTCGATCCTGCACTTCACATTCAGCTTTACAAGCAAGATGGAATAAACGAGTGATATTATTATACTCCTTATACTCTAGGATGGTCTGAATCTCTCTATTTAATCCACCCATAAAACATGCAAGCATAGCTTCATTCTCCTCAACAATACCACATCTAATCATGCCAGTTTGTAGTTCCTGATAATATTCTTCTATAGAATTTTTTCCTTGTCTTAAACGCTGCAATTTTTGAAGTAAATGTTCCTCCAAAGATTTGCTATAAATCAATATGTCATCAAAGTAAACTACCACAAATCATCCAATGAAAGCACGTAAAACTTCGTTCATTAACCTCATGAAAGTACTAGGTGCATTAGTTAACCCAAAACGCATGACTAACCACTCATATAATCCAAACTTAGTTTTAAATGCTGTTTTCCATTCATCTCCCAATTTCTTACGAATTTGATGGTATCCACTATGCAAATCAACTTTGGAGAATATTGTAGAGCCACTCAATTCATCAAGCATATCATCTAGCCTAGGAATCGGATGATGATAATGAATAGTAATATTATTAATGCCTCTACAATCAACGCACATATGCGATGTACCAACCTTTTTCAGCACTAAAATGATAGGAACAGCACAAGGACTAAGGGATTCGCGTATATAACCTTTGTCGAGCAGTTCTTGTACTTGAAGCATAATCTCCTTCGTCTCCTCTAGATTGGTACGATATGGTGCACGGTTGGGTAATGATGCACCGGGAATTAAGTCAATTTGATGCTAAATCCCTCGAATAGGTGGTAATCCCGGTGGCACGTCTTGTGGAAAGACGTTAGCGAACTCCTGCAATATGTTAGTGACAGCAGGAGGCAAAGAGGAAGGCACGTCCTGGAATGAAAATAATGCCCCTTTGCACACAAAAGCATAGCAAACAGATTTGCTAAAATCTAGATCATCAATATCAGATTTGGTGGCAAGTAAACATGCACTTTTCAATTTAATTTCAGAAGCAACACTAGATTGTTTATTATTAGGCTGCATTTGTTGCTCAAATTCTTTTGCCACAATCTGATTTTCACTCTTATTTTTATCCTGTTTTGCTTTATTAGCTCTATTAATATCATCTTTCAAAATCGAATCAGGAGTCATAGGAAGCAAAGTAATATTTTTATCCTTATGAACAAGAGTATACTGATTGTTTCTACCATGGTGTACAGAATTTTTATCAAATTGCCATGGTCTACCAAGTAATAAGGAATATGCTTGCATAGGTACCACATCACAATCAACATAATAAGCATATGTAGAGATACTAAAATGCACACGAACAGTACGTGTTACCCTAACCTTGCCGCTGTTGTTGAACCATTGGATGTAGTAAGGATGTGGATGTGGTCTTGTGGTGAGAGATAGCTTCTCCACCTTCTCCATGCTAGCCAAGTTATTGCAGCTCCCTCCATCTATGATGACACGAACAGAACGTTCCTTCACAACTCCCTTTGTATGGAACAAATTATGCCTCTGATTTTGCTCAGCTTGTGTAACCTGCACACTCAAAAAACGTTGAGCAACTAAACATTCATACCTGTCAGCATCTTCAGCAGCCATGTATTGCGTC
The DNA here is from genome assembly GCF_018294505.1 of Triticum aestivum. Classification (NCBI taxonomy): domain Eukaryota; kingdom Viridiplantae; phylum Streptophyta; class Magnoliopsida; order Poales; family Poaceae; genus Triticum; species Triticum aestivum. Next base: position 198,829,954 of record NC_057794.1, read on the forward strand.
TCATGATCAGAATCATCTCCACCGTGTTCTTCACGTGTAATAAGAGCCAAAGTCTCCTCATCATAGTCACTAGCAGACACGTACCCACCATCCTCAGTAGCAATCATCACACGCTGAGATTGGCATTCTCTCGCAAAATGTCCTCTTCCCTAACAATGACGACAAGTAATATCACTTGTGTGCCCTGTTGATGCCATGGAAGAAGAAGAGCTCTACGCAGGTCCAGCAGGTGTGCTCTTGGCAGATAGTGGTGGTTGTGCCTGCTTTCTTGTATCACGGCTGGAGGTGGCACCTGATGGAGGTGCTGGTGGAGTGGAAGTAGAGGATGCACGTGGTGTCCATGATGAAGATCGACCTGCAGAAAAGTTAGTTCGTGCCAATGCCTGTCGATCCTGCACTTCTCGTTCAGCTTTACAAGCAAGATGAAATAAACGAGTGATAATATTATAATCCTTCTACTCTAGGATGGTCTGAATCTCTCTATTTAAGCCACCCATAAAACGTGCAAGCATAGCTTCATTCTCCTCAACAATACCACATCTAATCATGCCAGTTTGTAATTCCTGATAATATTCTTCTACAAAATTTTTTACTTGTCTTAAACGCTGAAATTTTTTAAGTAATTCACGTTGATAATATGGTGGAACCCAACGAGTACGCATAGCAGTTTTCAAAGCAGCCCAAGTAGCTGGAATAGGATATAATCTACAATGCTCAGACCACCAAACACATGCAAAACTAGTGAATGCACAAACAGCAGCAGGAACACGTCTCTCCTCGGGATATTGTAAACATGTAAATCGTTGTTCAGTTTCTAACTCCCAAGTAAGATATATATCAGGAACATATCTACCCTCAAATGGTGGAATATTCAATTTTAGTTTAGGGAGATGGTCATGATCTCGTACCTGAGGGTGAGCCCTACCATAGCCATTATTTGCATGTGGACGACCTCGCTGTTGCTGTGCTGGTGGTGGCACGTAGTTCTGATTTTGATCAACCTCATCCTCGTAATCTCCGGCAAAATCATCCTCCTCCGCATCAGCAGCAGGAGCCATAGAAGTATCAACAACAGCTCCAACAGTTTGGCCAGGTGCAAGAGGGAGACGGCTCGCTCAGCGGAGGGCTGTTTCACGATGTGTAGGTAGTCGTCGTCGTTGTTGTTGTTGTTGTTGTTGTTGTTGTTGTTGTAGAGGTGCGTTAGGTGCAGCCGGTGGTGGTGGTGGAAGACACGCGAGCAATTCATTAAACCTGTTATCAAGCTTTATTTTGAACGTCTTCTCCATGCCATCTATCTTCTCCATGGCTTCTTCAATTCTGTTTAGCACATCTTGCACCTATCCACTCATCATTTGCTGAAATTTATCATGCAACTCCTTATTCGTCATGTTCTCCCAGTCAGTCTCATCGACCTGTGATCCTACCATGGTTAGCAACAATAGAAACACACAAGAATATGATCCTACAGACTAATAACAAGAGGTGATGGTGGTGTCACAAATCCGTCAAGCAAATCTCAAATTCTTGCTAGTTCTTACCCAGCAGCAGGCGGTGATCGGCAACCGTCGTAGTCAAAACTCTCAAAGCTTGGATAGAGCGATTACCAGGGAGAGCCAAACGCACGACGTAGATGTATGTGGAGCTGGGAAGGCTTATAATATGGTAGCAAAAAGGGTCAGCAATAATCAATTCAGAGATGCAAAGTTGAATAAACGCTCAACGATGGTACTGTGCTCGTCCTATGCTAGACCGTCCTAGAGACGCGAGCCTAGAACACTAACAAAATCACGGCGCTGCACGTAAACAATGGAGGAGCACACTCTGAATTTTTTTCCTATTTTGCACTTTTTTTCCTCTTTTTTTTGCTCCACAACAATTTTTGTTCGAAATAGTCTACAAATGTTCTAAAAACTGCCTAGCCAGAATTTTCCAAACTTAGTTTTTTTTTGAGTTTGGAACTATTTTTCTTCTGCGGGTAGCATGGAATCTCGGGAGTCCTACTCTGTCACGACTCGTAGTATGGCATGATCTGGAACTCGAAAACAATGCAATAATTACTGGACTCGAACTAGGACTGGTGGCGGAGATGAATCTGGTGGAATCTCGGACTGGTGGCGGCGATGAATCTGGTGGAAATCGGACTGGTGGCGGATATATGTTGCAGGTGAACTTGGATTGGCGTGATGGTGGTGGATATGTGGTGGTGTATATGGACTCGGATTGGTGGGGAATATGGCAGCGACAATGATGATGATGCGGTGGTGATATATGGCAGTGGGGACGTGACAACCTATGAACAGAACTCGAAACTCTAAAGGACTAGACGCTAAGACCAGCAACTTGACACGATGATGCAACCGCAAATTCAACAAAGCAAATACAAAAAAGATTATGCAAAGGCTCAGATTGGTTCGGATAGGATGAACTAACCCTAAATTTTTTTTGGCTTTTTCGTGGACTATAGGTACGAAGAATAGACTCGATCTAAACTACAAAAAACCGTAAAATCTCACCAAGCAACCTGAAAATCTGATACCACTTGATAGAGGCAAAGGTGTCCCGATGTTTCGATGAGATGGTGGCTATCGTTTTCTGTGGGAGTCGACCTTGACGATCCGACTATGAACATGCGAGACGTCGTGCCTTAGCAATCGCTAAACCAACTTCCGAGGGTTATTGACCACGCCGGAGCATGATCAACCTGACCATGAGGGTCTGTTTCCTGCAAGCAAACGAAGAACAAGCAAGAAACTGAGATTGCAATCTAGATATTGCGAATATAAGATGAAAGCTTTATTGATCAAGGTGAGGTTCTGTGACGCCTTGGTCTGGTCGTTGAACACAAACGAAGTACGCGAAGTTGCAGCTATGGAGAACTTTTAATCTAAACAAAACCCAAAGTCTAAACGATACCCTAACGGCAGTATATATGGAGGAGAGAGGGGGAATTTCGTGGCCCTTGGTGGAGGGGTCCGAAACCAACCCTAACTCTTGTTTCCCCACACATACGGACTCTAAAAACAACCTATACTTAAGTACTTCGAAAATACATGGGCCTAGCCCAATAATAAGGTGATGCAGCACCTAAAATAGCCTCTGGACGAAATTTATGAAGTGGCATCTTGTATATTTCGTCCCATGCTTCATGCACTCATTATGGTGGCTTCAGAGTCCTGGAATCATCACTTGTAACTCCATTCTTGTTCCCCTTGCGCATGCCATCATCTCCATGCTTGAACTTGCTCCAAGGTTCATCTTTCTTGTCCAAGCTAGGCCCTTCATTTGTAAGCAAAACAAATGTATCCAATTTAGGCAGCATCATATTCTCATGAACATTAGAATCGTTACCAAGAAACGAAAGTACCTGATAATTCAATTGGCGTGCGCGAGCTCTAGTAATTGGTCCAGTATGAATAGCAGCAGGGGCTGTGGGTGTAACAATGGTATTGATGTCCTCATCAGGAGACAAAAATGCAACAACTTCTATCCCAAGGATGCTATGTATATATGGTTCCCAGTGTTATAATCCAAGATGATCTTATATGATAATGTGGTATGATGCTATGGCACTTGCTTACAAGCTCTTTGTTCACTCTTTTTCTTTGCTTAAAAGCTTTATTCCCTTTTTTTGTATGGCCACTTTTGCACAATGCACAAACCAAGATAGCTATTGTGTATATGCGGGAACAAACTTGAGGCACACGAGATGATATGATAACAAGATGATACCTATGGTATGGTATGTGTGCAATGGGAGGTGTAGCTCGATCATCACTAATGTGCACAAGTAACGTTGCCGGCAATACTCAAATGGCTAGTCTCAATAGTCAAGTGACGCAAAATGGGGTAGGGGTTATCATTGCAATGGCAAGGGAATATACAATGGAGGTATACCATGATACCAAGATGATATGGAAGTTACCATCCTTGTCGATGATGAGTGGCGGTGATCTTGATGGAGATACCAAGATGATGGAGACTCGTCCCTAAGTAGCCAAAACACCTTAGGAAACGGAAAAACCGCGAACTCAAAATCTCAAATGTCAAAATGGTGGTAGCGGGATGCGGTGGTGGTGTTGTGGAAGCTCAATGGGATTGCGACAATGCAATGTTGGGTTATGCGACTAGGCAATGCGGAAATGGAGGGTAAGGTGGTGGACTATACACGGTGTCGGAGTTGGAAGCACGGTCCCTAAGTAGCCGAAACACCTTAGGAGACACAACTCACAAGACAAAAAAAATTGGGTTAAGTTAGGGTGGCAGAAGTGTGAGGTGGGCAAAACTATGCGGAAGTTATGTTGGTGGTGGTGGTTGATGAAGAAGCAACTGTCCCCAAGTAGACTAGACACCTTAGGATACTCAAATCACTCCTCAAGCAACCACATATGCAATGGGGAACAAAATTGGTTAGGTTGCGGAAGTCGGTGATGGTGTAGCGGATGATATGGTGGAAGGCCTAGGCAAAGATGCCAAAATTCCAAAAAATATATGGGGTCAAATGTGGTGAAACCAAGGGGAGGTCCTCGGGCACGTCGATAGCTTCAAAACAAGCCAAAGAACACTCAAATCGGAGTTCGGAGCGAAAAGTTGTGACCAAAACGGTGAAAGAGGTTGATGCTGAAATTTCGGGGAATGTTTTGGGTTAGGCCGGAAGTTCCGGGCCTAGGGCCGGAAGTTCTGGGAGGTGGCCGGAAGTTCCGGGGGTCGCGGAAAAAGTCTCGGGGAAGCCGGGGGATTTTGGGTAAACTCTCTGTTTAGCCCGGAAGTTCCGGGGTAAGGACGGAAGTTCCGAGGGAGTCCGGAAGTTCTGGGGGTCGTGGAATTTCTTCCGGGACGAACCCTAAATTCCAGATCTGAGAATGGGGGCAGAAAAACTCGATTTCCAAGGTCAAAATTGGGAAGATTTTCTGGATAGAAATGGGGGAAAAGAAGGGGAATGCTAGATCCACTTGAGACACAACGAATGCATGGATCAAACTCAACAAAACATCATCAAAACCAACAAATCACAAAAAAAAATTAGGGCTATTTTTGGTGGGGATTTTCTAAATTCGGGAAGAACACAACAAAATTAGGCTAGAAAACGAAGAGGGGAGACTCCGAAATCGTGATCAACCTTGCTCATGATACCAAGATGATGTAGGGTAGACCCCTAGTGGCCCGATCTTTCACGAAAGGAGCGGATCCCGCGAAGAACACGAGGAACACGAGGGGGGAAACGAGGGAAATCACAAGGGGAAACACGAGAGAATCACTCAACCAACAAGAAATAGTCACACATGTGCTAGATCCTCGAAACACAAAGAGATACACGATCCAAATCCAACAAAGGACGATACATAGGGTAACCGGTTCTTCTCCGTGAGGTGGTCTTGAATCCACAAGGGGATCTTCCCGTAAAGGGGTCTTGAATCCACGGTGGATCTTCTCCGAAGAGGGGCCGCGGTCTCTCTCAAGGAGTAGATCCGATATGGATGAGCGAAGCTCTATCTCTGAGTATGAGCTAAACCAACGGTACCCTAGAAAGGAGGAGGTGGAGTATATATAGTCTAGGTCCATGAAGGGGTAAGTGAGGGGCGAAAGGATACATGGGCTTCGGCCTGAGTGTCTGCGCGTAGGCAGGGCCGAAAGTTCCGGGGACGGCTGAAAGGTCCGGGCGCCGGAGGTTCCGGGCGAAGGTTCGGGCAGGGTCCGGGCTATCCAGAGAGTTGGCACACTCTCGGACGACTTCGGTGCAGCAGGGCCGGAAGCTCTGGGATGGACGGAGGTTCCGGTGGCCGGAAGTTCCGGGCAGCGGCCTGAAGTTCTGGGCTTTCCAGAAGCTTCTCCAGGCTTCTTCTTCCTTATCTTCCACGCTTCCCTCGCGGATGGTGTGGGTGATCCTTGGTGCTTGCACTCCTCCTCGTCATCCGTGAAGCTCCGCCAATACCTATGCATGCATGATGGAGGGCCAAGTAGTATACCATCCTCGAAGGGGTCAAGGGAGCACGTGTAAAGGAGAGGATTCACCTTTATGTATGTTAAGTAGATGTCGCACGTGTCACTTGCCGAATAAACTCTTGACATGGTGATTTCCATAGGATGCTCCGCATCAGTTCGCGGTCTTTCCGTTTCCTAAGGTGTTTCAGCTACTTAGGGACGAGTCTCCATCATATTGGTATCTCCAACAAGATCATCGCCACTCATCATCACCGCGGACGGTAACCTCCATATCATCGTGGTATCGTGGTACCCCTCCATTGTATATTCCCTTGCCATGGCATTGATAACCCCTAGCCCATTTTGTGTCACTTGCCTATCGAGACTAGACATTTGAGTATTACCGGCAATGTTACTTGTGCACATTAGTGATCTACACCATACATTGCATACATACCATACCATATTGGTATCATATCATCTCGTGTGCCTCAAGTTTGTTCCCGCATACACACAATAGCTATCTTGGTTTGTGCATTGTGCAAAAGTGGCCATACAAAAAAAGAGAATAAAGCTTTTAAGCAAAGAAAAAGAGTGAACAAAGAACTTTGCTAAATATAAACTTGCTGGAGATAAGGGTAGAAAACATGTTGCGTTTGCACCTGGAGATCTTGTTTGGTTACATTTGAGTAAGGATAGATTTCCTAATTTGCGCAAATAAAAGCTAATGCCACGTGTTGATGGTCCTTTTAAGGTGTTGGAGAAAATAAATGATAATGCATATAAACTTGAGCCGCCTGCAGATTTTGGGGTTAGTCCCACTTTTAACATTGCAGATTTGAAGCCTTATTTGGGTGAGAACGATGAACTTTCATCGAGGACGACTTCATTTCAAGAAGGGGAGGATGATGGGGACATCAATACCATTGTTACACCCACAGCCCTGCTGCTATACATACTGGACCGATTACTAGAGCTCGCGCACGCCAACTGAATTATCAGGTACTTTTGTTTCTTGGTAATGATTCTAATGTTCATGAGAATATGATGCTGCCTAAATTGGATACATTTGTTTTGCTTACAAATGAAGGGCCTAGCTTGGACAAGAAAGATGAACCTTGGAGCAAGTTCAAGCATGGACATGATGGCATGCGCAAGGGGAACAAGAACGGAGTTACAAGTGATGATTCCAGGACTTTGAAGCCACTATAATGAGTGCATGAAGCATGGGACGAAATATGCAAGATGCCACTTCATAAATTTCGTCCAGAGGCTATTTTAGGTGCTGCGTCACCTTATTATTGGGCCAGGCCCATGTATTTTCGAAGTACTTAAGTATAGGCTATTTTAGAGTCCGTATGTGTGGGGAAACAAGAGTTAGGGTTGGTTTTGGACCCCTCCACCAAGGGCCACGAAATTCCCTCTCTCTCCTCCATATATACAACCCTTAGGGCATCGTTTAGGCTTTGGGTTTTGTTTAGATTAAAAGTTCGCCATAGCTGCAACTTCGCGTACTTTGTTTGTGTCAAACGACCAGACCAAGATGTCATAGAACCCCACCTTGATCAATAGAGCTTTCATCTTACATTCACAATATCCAGATTGCAATCTTAGTTTCTTGTTTGTTCTTCGTTTGCTCACAGGAAACAGACCCTCGTGGTCAGGTTGATCGTGCTCCAGCGTGGTCAATAACCCTCGGAAGTTGGTTTAGCGATTGCTAAGGCGCGACGTCTCGCACGTTCGTAGTCAGATCGTCAAGGTCGACTCCCACAGAAAAAGATAGCCACCATCTCATTAAAACATCGGGACACCTTTGCCTCTATCAAAATGTCCCATACACCTGCAATTACACAAAACACAAAAGTGTGTGAAGTATTTTTGTTCTGGATAACATAAATAGATTATTGAATAGTTTGCATTAGAAATCACCTGACAAATATGCATGTATGCAATATTTTTGGTCGTATCCAAGGTAGTCATGTCCTCATCATCCTCCCCTTTTTGAAAATAAAGCCTTCCTCGGCGTTGCTTAATCTGAAATGTGGCTAACAAAAGAGACAAGGTGTACATGTTGTATATGTATATGTCATCCATTTTAACTTCCCTTGATTTTTGCACATATGACACATGTATACATGAGTAACTTTCATAGTTGATAAAATCTAAAGCCAAAAAATTATCACAAGAAGCTCTTATTCATTTCAAAAGATTGGAAATGTTCATCATTAAACCATCCCAACTTTGGTGAATAAACCTTACTTGCATGCTACAACATGCTTAAATAAGCAAACTTGCAATAAGTCATTGGACACAGAATCATCACCAAGATTGGAGGTCATATCAAAATGATTAAACATTGTTTCTTCTGCATCAATAGTTAATTCAATGGGTGCACTCAAAATTGTTGATATTTCAGTTGTTTGATCACATGACGCATTCATGACAGTAACAAGATTCTCTAAAATAGGTGGTGTGTTCAAATCAACATGTAACTCAATACATGACGCATTCAAGTTAACTAGGCATGCATCATTCTCATGTGAAGTTATATCATCAATACCTTTACTGTTACCTTGTCGCAAAGATGTAGCTAATGTAGGCACGGATGTTGACAATGTACCATACCCTTGAGATGATGCCGCGCTCATAATCCGAGGTGCGACGATGGAGGAACCAACTGGCGGTGGTGTGCATGAACTTGAATAGTAGTTGTTGTAGTCACCTAATGCATCCTCCTGTATCTGTCTCTCAAAGGTACAAGCACAGACATACATACCAGTAATGCAACGAGGAATATACTGAAATCTTGCCTGAATATCATGGTTCAAACCACCAAACAGTCTATTCATTGTATCATTCTCAGATTCTTCTATGTCATAATGATGCATATAAGATTTGAACTCTTCATAGTAAGCATGAACAATGTTGTTGCCTTGTTTAAATTGTTCAAATTTGCGAAGCAATTCACGACGATAGTAAGGAGGGAAAAATTGTTGTCTCATTATAGCTTTCAAAACTTTCCAAGTTGTGGGTTGGTTATCAATGTTTTTCTTACAATGTACACTCCACCAAATAGAAGCAAAACCAGTAAATGCTCTAGTGGCTGCTCGCACTCACTCAAGTTCAGAAAAGTCATGGTGACTAAAAACTTGTTCTACTTCAAGCTCCCAAGGTAGATAAGTAGTAGGATTAAATCTACCCTCAAATGACGGTAAAAAGATAACCTGGCCATGTGCTTGTGTGTGTTGTCCCAACTCTCGTGATGGTGAAGATGTGTCTGTCGTCCAAGAAATTCTATCTTCGGAACCTGTCATGATTGGTAGAAACAAGAAACAAAATTCAAGAATAATGTTCCTATGAACTACTAGGGTGTGGTGGTAAAGCACTCACAGTAAAGAAAATATCAATATATTACAAGTTCTTACCAAGCAGCAGGTGGTGACAGGCAACCAGTGGTGTCAAATAACTCCGAAGATTGTGTAAAGCGATTGCCAGGGGAACGTACGTATACACGGTGTGGAAATATGTGGAGCTGGGTTGGCTATATATGGTAGCAAAAGATTAGCAATAATCAATTCAGAGATGCAATGTTGAATAAACGCTCAACGACGGTACTATGCTGGTCCTAGGCTAGACCGTACTAGAGACGCGAGCCTAGAACATTAACAAAATCATGGCGCTGCACGTAAACAAGGGAGGAGCACACTCTAAAATATTTTTCTCTTTTTGTCACTTTTTTGCAATTTTTTTCTTTTTTTCTCTTTTTTTCCTCACACTTTTTTCTTTCACTCTTTTTTTCTCTAACTTTTTTTTCTCTTTTTTTTGTTTTTTCTCTCTCCCTCTTTCCAAAACAAACTAGATAAGATGCAGATTGGATCTAGGGAAGATGTTAACGATCTCAACTATGATTTAGACAATGAACGATGGGTAGCACGTTGTAACATCCCAAAAATCTAAATTTTGGAATGTTATAATAAATAGATAGATTTGATTGATTGTTTGATTGATTGTGTGAAATTGAGTGAAGTTCAAAACCTTTTTGAAAGTTAAATGAGAGGGAATAAAAGGACTTTCCCAAACTTTCATTTTTGTTTTATGATCTACGTAAATTCCAAATTCTTTTCACCACAAAACCCTGGAGAGAAGATGACATGACTTCTTCCATTTATTTAAATGACAAGGGGTGTTGAAAATATTTGAATTGCATTTGAGAACATTTCCAATTCAGAAACTTAAGCAACTCAATGATTTTCATGAGAGGAGAAAAAATAACTTCTTCAAATTATGAAATATGAGTTTGGAGTTTCAAGGATCAAATTCAAAGTCCTTTTGAAATTATTTTCAATTTGGAATTGTTTGAGTTTTATTCAAATTATTTTTCTCCAAAAATAAAATATATGGAAAATAGGGTAACATGATTCCCTACAATAGAAAATTGGAGAAAAGTTTATTTGAAATCATTTTGGTATTTTTAAAATGATTTTTATTGGATTTTATTAGACCAGTAGCACTCTTTGAATTATCTGAATTTGGGTGGATTTTATTTGGCATTATAAAAATGTTCTTGTCGTAGAGAATCTTTTTCTGAAAATTTTGATATATTATATGCCTATATAATATTTTTATTTTTTGCCTTTATTATTTTATTTTTCTGGAAGTTAAAAAAAAGAACTTCTGGACCGACCGGGCCGGCCCAGCCAGCCACCCAGGCCACGGCCTAGCTGGCCCACGCGCCCGCACCGCCGCCTCCAACTCCGGGAGGAGTTCGCCGCGCGCACGCCTCCCGAGCGCCGCCACCGCACCGTGCCGCCTCCGGTCTCCCCTTGCCCCTCCTCCATGCCACCCCCTCGCCCCTCCTCATAAAGCCGCCGCCCCGGGCCCTGTCCCCCTCACTGCTCGCGCCGCCGCTCGCCTCCTCGCCGCGTTGCACCGCTGCCGCCGCCAGATTCGTCGCGCCGCCGCCCGCTGCTGCTGCTCCGCGCTTTGCCTCGCCGCCGTCGCATCGCGCCGCTACCTGCACCGCCCTCTGCCGCATCCGCCGCTCGCCGCCTCCCCTCGCCGCTCGCCTGCGCCGCCGCCCGCGTCTTGCCCCGTCGCCGGAACCGCTGCCGACATCGCCGGACTCGCTAACTGCCGCCGGCGGGTTTCGATGGAAAACTGCCCCGAACCGGTAACCACCCGGTTTATTCTCGGTTTAGTTCGGTTCAAAAAAAACCTAGATCATTTTTTTATAAAACCGATTTTTCTTTTAGATGGATCTATTTAGATAACGTTCGCTTTTTAAGTTTTTTTTCTGCTAGTTCTAGACAGAGACTTCTTTGTAGATGTTTTATTTATAGTTTAGCCCCTGATCTCAAAACAATCACTACTTTTTACTCGTTAGTCCAAATTCGACGAAACCAATGCTCACGTCTTCGTTATGATCTCCTCTATCCAGTAATCCAACTCAAACAAGTTTTCGAAAATTTTAAAATTTGAGTTAGAACAGATTTAGATTCAAACTTCATTTGATCATAACTTGAGTTTCGTAGCTCCGTTTCAGTTGATTCTTTTTGCAAATCGAAGCTCTTGACCTACACTTTCTGATAAGGCCAGATTCACATTTGGTACTGTTAGAAATTGTTTTATGTTGCAAGAGTTATTTGCTTGGTTTTGATGTTTTCCGAATCGTTTCCTTCGATCTTTCTGATCTTTTGAGTGATTGGTTATATGTGGTTACTATTGCTTGCCTATGATAGATTGACCGGAGTATGACGAGTAGATCTATCAAGAGTTTTGAGTGTGAATCATCTTCATCAACATTGCAGGCAAGTTCACACTTTGATCATATCCGTTTCATACCCAGTTTTTATGCATTAGTTTCACCCTCAACCATTGCATGAGTAGGATTGATAACACGTGGGTATTGGGATGTAGTTGATGAGGTAGGAACCTATTGCCCTGCATTCAAACCTTGGGAATTACTATTAGGTTATGCTTATATTGCCATGCTATGCTGATAGACGTGGATTGGGTTTAGAGTATTCATGAGAGATGTGAGATTGTTAATTAATGGTTTACTTAAGGTGGAAACTTTAACACACATCTGGGTGGATTGAGGCACCTGGGTATTCTAGCGATTGCCTGTCTAGGCACCTGGATATTCCAGAATTGCCTGTTTTTTATGGACCGCCACCGAGGCTCAAAGGGATCATGAGATTATTCATACTAGAAACTTTCATGTGCAGCCAGAAGCTATTATGGGCTCTAGCATAGTTGATTAAGTTGTGTGAACTCTTAAAGTGGTAGACCAGCAGATGTAGGGGTTGTAGGTGGAACGGTCTACCCATCGTAAGGTGCAAACGCTTCTGAAAGACTATGTCTCGATCATCCGTTTCTTAAACACCATGTAGTGCGAGAAAAACAACGGAGGAGATCGAGTCTTGTGGGGAAAAGTGCGCAAACCTCTGCAGAGTGTATAAACTAATCATGATTAGCCGTGTCCCCGGTTATGGATGTTTTGAGTATCTAGTACTTGGATTATCATGTGAATCTCATCACGTTACTTTAAATTAATTTTGTTGGGTTTAATGATGTTACTTAATTGGGATTGAGAATGCTATCAACCATTCTCAATGATTAGCAACCACCATGATGGTTAAATAAAATTTATTCCTTTGCTATAGGGAAAAATTGGCTTTTCACAAAAACCATATAACCATAGAGCTTTTCCACCAGCCATATATGCATGTAGTGATAGCCATTGTTCATCATCTCTCTCTATGGGGTGGATTTGCCAGTACATTCAATGTACTGACCCTTTGTGGCTGCAACGTCTCATGTTGCAGGAATCTTACAATGAGTAAGTGGTACGTTAGGGTTACGATTTCTACACTCAACTTTGCCGTTGGTGTTCATGGGAATCCACAACCTTGTTACTTCCGCTTTTTGGATTGAGGTAATAGTATTTATGTTACTTTACACATGTGATTTACCTCTGTTATAAATCCTCGAGTACTGTGCGTGTCAGCATACCGATCCAGGGATGACACTTAAGCACAGAGACTTGATCCATTCGGGTCAGGTCGCTACAAGATGGTAGCAGAGCACATGTTGACTGTAGGACGTCACCCTAGAAACTGGCAAGCCCATAGCAAAGATTTTTCTCTACAACTTTTCCTTTCAAAATGATCTTTTACCTCTCTTCTCTTCTGATCTTATTCAAAAATTCCCTTTAGTGAGACCATACCCCTTTCCCCTTTTGACCACACGAAGAATCGACTGATGAGACCACTCCAGGAAGTACAAGGTATCGGACAACTAAGACCACCTCGGAATGAAGAGTATTTTCCGTGCATTTGAATAATGCAAACTACAACGGATGAAGACCAAAGACAAGTAGAATTTGAAGGCTCTGAAGAATCCCTAGATTTGTATGACCTAGGAAGGCTACCCTTATGGAACTTGACAGATTATGAAAGTTGTCAATGCCCGAGATCAGGGTGTATCTGAGAAAGACCGGAGCATGGAGAGTTAAAAACTTAAAAGTTCTGTCAAGGAAAACCCTAAGGCAGGAGATATCAACTATGGAGAGAAAGCTCATGGAAATGACAAGGGCAGAAACACGTCCATCCCTGATGATACCACTCGTTGATGCTATTGTCACCGTGCTGAGTTAAGCATGCATATGCATGGAAGGATTGGATGGTAGAAGGCTGATGGAGCCCCTATCAGCAAGATGAAGTTTTAACCTTAGCCGGTGTATCACCTGGATCTGGAGTAGTACATCAAGAAGTTTAAGGTGGAGCTCCATGAAGCCGTATTAGACAAGGAAGCATTTCGTGAAGAACTTAGGAACCAAAAGCTGAAAGTAGCCAAGCTGGAGGAGCTACAACCTCGAGATACCGGAGATTTGTCAGGAACTGAAGGACAGTATGACCATGGTTCATGTGAAGGATGTTGAAACCAGAAGTTTGGAATGCAACTCCAGAATATTAAAGGACGTCACGAGAGACTTCGCATCAATAGAGTTGATCTGGCAAAAGAACTTGAGCAAGACAAGCATGATCGAAAGAAGCCATTGGAGGCATGAACAAGGCTTGAAGAGTTCGGAGACGTTGAAGATTTATTGACCTTTATAAGACCAAACTCCTGTTATATACCTACGTTAGATGCGATGTTTGTGAGTTGTCATTTGTTTGATGTTTTTCGACAGCCACAATAAAATCTGTCTTTTCAAAACTTTTCTTTGTATTGTGTGTATCCATCTCTATCTCTCTTATCTCACCCCAAACCGATGGATCCAATAGAGGATGAATGAAGATGAGCTTATATTTTCTAGACTGATGAGTCAATTGGAGACGGACCAATGGATTCAGAACATGGAGGATCACATGAAGAATAACCCTATAGTCGGAAAGGATATGACCCAGCATGCTCTTCAGTGCTTTGAAAGAGGTGCTGCTACTTGGTGGAGAATGTACCAAACCATCAATGGATGGCAAGGAGTAACCACTTGGAAAGAATTTAAGTTGACTCTGCCAAAGTCTCGGCTTGTGTCCCAGAAGTTGAAGCCTTATTGAAAGGATATGAAGAAACCTTGTGCATGCAAGATTTGTGGAGAAATAGGACACACCCATAAAGAACACAAGGATGAATGCCCTAATTGTGCAGGAAGTCATCCAGTTGAAGAATGCCCAATTAGGCAGATTACTTGTTTCTTGTGTGAAGAGAGTACCCACTATCCTGCTCAGTGTCACATTTACCCCATGGTACAACGAACCATCCAGCAGAAGAAAGAAGTAGGAGCCCTCATGGAAATTTTAGAAGAAGTTGTGATGAAGGAAGAGATGGAGGACACACCTAAAGAAGGCCCGAGTAAACCTTGCACTAAGTCTTGCTATTCATGTGGAGAAGAAGGACACATCTCCCAAAAAAATTTGAATGGGGATCTAGTAGAATTCCCGACAGAGGAAGTAGAATATGACCCACAGGAAATAGAAGCCCTGATTGGAATGGAAAAGTCCAGGAAGAGAAACCGATTGGAGCCCAAGAGGGACCTGAGTCATATCACCTGTTGCAGGTGCAAGGAGTCAGGGCACTACCTCAATAGTTTCCCAAAAAAAGGAAACCTCGAGACTTGTCAGAAGTAATATGTTTTAGTTGTAATGGAGCAGGGCACTTTGCCAGAGAATGCCCCAAGGAGAAGGGAACTTGTGCTAGATAGTTGAGTTTGCAACAAAAGAAATAGACTAGTAGAAGTCAGAACATTTTCTTTTATATTGAGGTGTTGAGTTGAGACATGTAATGGAGAAGCGAGAGATTGTAATCACTTGAGAATGAATAAAGTTAGCATCATTGGTACTGATATGGATTTTATGAGTTGTTACTCTATGAAGAAGAATTTTGGCCATTCTGAGGATATGAGAAATATGGTCTATGGAAGATTTGTGCATTTTAAGGGTGGTAGTACCCTGTAAGAACCGTTGACCCCTGGAAAAGATAACGATACTCCACTGAGTGGATTTCAGACAAAATGAATACGAGTTTTGTCTCGATATGTGTGATGCCCCAAGAGTATGTGGGATGAAGTTGGAGACCGTCAGTTGTTGGACCAAATGTGATCAAGGAGTTAGAAGAGAATGTTAAGTTGATTCAAGATAGACTGAAGGTAACTCAGTCCAGGCAGAAGAGTTATGTAGACTAAAAAATGCAAGGAGGTAGTCTATGAAATTGGAGATAGAGCATGTCTTCGTGTGCCCCCTCTGCGAGGAGTTAAATGATTTGTAGTTAAGGGAAAGTTAGCCCCGAGATTTGTAGGATCATACCGAGTTTTGGAGCGTATGGAAGAAGTGGCCAACAAGTTGGAGTGACCCGAAGGACTGTCAAGAGTTCAAGATGTGTTTCGCGGTTCCCAGTTGAAGAAGTGCCATGCAGAGATGTCCAATATTCCCCTGTAAGGACGCTTGACCCTGGAAAGGATAATGATGTTCCACGAAGTGGAATATGGACTTCATAAGTATAAGTTTTTATCTCAGTATGTGGGATATCCCACGAGGATGAGGAGATAAATTACTATTGGATATAAAGGAGGTATGATGTCGGAAATATGGATCAATGGAAACTCCATGATGAGTCTGAGTAATCATGTCCTAGTTTGGTGCCAATAGAAGGAAGGAACACAGTACAATTGGATGGATTTAAGAATACTAGGAAGTTGGAAGTTGGAATAATGATCAGTTGCCCGATGATAAGTTCAAAGGACTACAAGTGATGAGATGGGCCATAACCCACAGGCCCTAGAACCTTCCAAGAAGCAAGCACATTCTTGCTGAAGGAAAAACCCTGGAAGAAGTTACGATTTTATCGATAGATGATTTTATAGGAGTAACGCAAAACCTGAGAGTTGTGAAGGAATGATAGATGTTTGTTTGGCTTGCAGAATCAATGTATTATTCCGAACGCAGTTTACGGACAAGAGAAATTCTGCAATGCTTGTGAGGGTGACCGAGTGATAGAATACGAGATTCGCTAAACCATATACAAGGTAATGATTTGTGTGCGGGATGGATTGATCACCATACCAACTTACTCCTATTATTCGCCTTGCTATATGGGATGGTAAATCTGAGTGACTTACCTATAATAGAGAGACGACGGTATTAAACCTTGTTTGAACCTTAGCATGGCAGAGCAATTTTTCCCTTGTACAAGGCAGTTTTTTTGCCAACCGTAGGTTATACGGTGAGGATCAACCCAGACCCATTTCCTGCAGGAGAAACCATAAATTGTTGACCACCATGAGATATCGATTAGTTGTTTAGTACTGGCACCAGACCCGTCAGCTAAGAAGGCCCAGTCATTGAAGAACCTCACCAGGATGAAAGTATAGAAGAATTGTGGTAAAGATTATGCCACTACCGAAAGAGCCCAGATAAGGAATTATCCTGAAGATATGAGAAGACCGACACTGCTAACAATATGGATGAAGAATATGAGTTTTGATGGAACCATAACCATGCTTTTAAGGCTGGTAGCACCCCAGACCCCGGAGACGATTGATGAAATTTTGAGGAGACCCCCAAACCCTAACCTATTTCTTGCTAGCCTCTCCGAATCCCGAGGACGAGATTCATTTTAAGGGTGGTAGGTTTGTAACATCCCAAAATACTAAATTTTGGAATGTTATAATAAATAGATAGATTTGATTGATTGTTTGATTGACTGTGTGAAATTGAGTGAAATTCGAAACCTTTTTGAAAGTTAAATGAGAGGGAATAAAAGTACTTTCCCAAACATTCATTTTTGTTTTATGATCTCCATGAATTCCAAATTCTTCTCACCACAAAACCCTGGAGAGAAGATGACATGACTTCTTCCATTTATTTAAATGACAAGGGGTGTTGAAAATATTTGAATTTTATTTGAGGAAATTTCCAATTCAGAAACTTAAGCAACTCAATGATTTTCTCGAGAGGAGATAAAATGACTTCTTCAAATTATGAAATATGAGTTGGGAGTTTCAAGGATCAAATTCAAAGTCTTTTTGAAATTATTTTCAATTTGGAATTGTTTGAGTTTTATTCAAATTATTTTTCTCCAAAAATAAAATATATGGAAAATAGGGTAACATGATTCCCTACAACAGAAAATTGGAGAAAAGTTTATTTGAAATCATTTTGGTATTTTTAAAATGATTTTTATTGGATTTTATTAGACCAGTAGCACTCTTTGAATTATCTGAATTTGGGTGGATTTTATTTGGCATTATAAAAATGTTCTTGTCGTAGAGAATCTTTTTCTGAAAATTTTGGTATATTATATGCCTATATAATATTTTTATTTTTGCCTTTATTATTTTATTTTTCTGGAAGTTAAAAAAAGAACTTCTGGACCGACCGGGCCAGCCCAGCCAGCCCGCCAGGCCACGGCCCAGCCGGCCCACGCGCCCGCACCACCGCCTCCAACTCCGTGAGGAGTTCGCCGCGCGCACGCCTCCCGAGCGCCGCCACCGCACCGTGCCGCCTCCGCTCTCCCCTTGCCCCTCCTCCATGCCACCCCCTCGCCCCTCCTCATAAAGCCGCCGCCCCGAGCCCCGTCCCCCTCTCTGCTCGCGCTGCCGCTCGCCTCCTCGCCGCGTTGCGCTGCCGCCGCCGCCAGATCCGTCGCGCTGCCGCCCGCTGCTGCTGCTCTGCGCTTCGCCTCGCCGCCGTCGCATCGCGGCGCTGCCTGCGCCGCCCTCTGCCGCATCCGCCGCTCGCTGCCTCCCCTCGCCGCTCGCCTGCGCCGCCTCCCGCGTCTTGCCCCATCGCCGGAACCACCGCCGACATCGCCGGACTCGCTAACTGCCGCCGGCGGGTTTCGATGGAAAACCGCCCCGAACCGGTAACCACCCGGTTTATTCTCGGTTTAGTTCGCTTCAAAAAAAACCTAGATCGTTTTTTTTATAAAACTGATTTTTCTTTTAGATGGATCTATTTAGAGAACGTTCGTTGGTTAGGTTTAGAAAATGAACGTTCGCTTTTTAAGTTTTTTTTCTGCTAGTTCTAGACAGGGACTTCTTTGTAGATGTTTTATTTACAGTTTAGCCCCTGATCTCAAAACAATCACTACTTTTTACTCGTTAGTCCAAATTCGACGAAACCAATGCTCACGTCTTCGTTATGATCTCCTCTATCCAGTAATCCAACTCAAACAAGTTTTCGAAAATTTTGAAATTTGAGTTAGAACAGATTTAGATTCAAACTTCATTTGATCATAACTTGAGTTTCGTAGCTCCGTTTCAGTTGATTCATTTTGCAAATCGAAGCTCTTGACCTACACTTTCTGATAAGGCCAGATTCACCTAATTTTGGTACTGTTAGAAATTGTTTTATGTTGCAAGAGTTATTTTCTTAGTTTTGATGTTTTTCGAATCATTTCCTTCGATCTTTCTGATCTTTTGGGTGATTGCTTATATGTGGTTACTATTGCTTGCCTACGATAGATTGACCGGAGTATGACGAGTAGATCTATCAAGAGTTTTGAGTGTGAATCATCTTCATCAACATTGCAGGCAAGTTCACACTTTGATCATGTCCCTTTCATACCCAGTTTTTATGCATTAGTTTCACCCTCAACCATTGCATGAGTAGGATTGATAACACGTGGGTATTGGGAAGTAGTTGATGAGGTAGGAACCTATTGCACAACATTCAAACCTTGGGAGTTACTATTACGTTATGCTTATATTGCCATGCTATGCTCGTAGATGTGGATTGGGTTAAGAGTATTCATGACAGATGTGAGATTGTTAATTAATGGTTTACTTAAGGTGGAAACTTCAACACACATCTGGGTGGATTGAGGCACTTGGGTATTCCAGCGATTGCCTGTCTAGGCACCTGGGTATTCCAGAATTGCCTGTTTTTTATGGACCGCCACCGAGGCTCAAAGGGATCATGAGATTATTCCTACTAGAAACTTCCGTGTGCAGCCACAAGCTATTATGGGCTCTAGCATAGTTGATTAAGTCGTGTGAACTCTTACAGTGGTAGACCAGCAGATGTAGGGGTTGTAGGTGGAACGGTCCACCCATCGTAAGGTGCAAACGCTTCTGAAAGACTATGTCTCGGTCATCCGTTTCTCAAACACCATGTAGTGCGAGAAATCCAACGGAGGAGATCGAGTCTTGTGGGGAAAAGTGCGCAAACCTCTGCAGAGTGTATAAACTAATCACGATTAGCCGTGTCCCCGGTTATGGATGTTTTGAGTATCTAGTACTTGGATTATCATGTGAATCTCACACGTTACTTTAAATTAATTTTATTGGGTTTAATGATGTTACTTAATTGGGATTGAGAATGCTGTCAACCATTCTTAATGATTAACAACCACCATGATAGTTAAATAAAATTTATTCCTTTGCTGTAGGGAAAATTTGGCTTTTCGCAAAAACCTTATAACCATAGAGCTTTTCCACCAGCCATACATGCATGTAGTGATAGCCACTGTTCATCATCTCTCTCTATGGTGTGAATTTGCCACTACATTCAATGTACTGACCCTTTGTGGCTGCAACATCTCATGTTGCAGGAGTCTTACGACGAGTAAGTGATACGTTAGGGTTACGATTTCTACACTCAACTTTGCCGTTGGTGTTGATGGGAATCCACATCCTTGTTACTTCCGCTTTTTGGATTGAGGTAATAGTATTTACGTTACTTTAAACATGTGATTTACCTCTGTTATAAATCCTCGAGTACTGTGGGTGTCAGCATACTGATCCAGGGATGACACTTAAGCACAGAGACTTGATCCATTCGGGTCAGGTCACTACAAGATGGTATCAGAGCACATGTTGACTGTAGGACGTGACCCTAGAAACTGGCAAGCCCATAGCAAAGATTTTTCTCTACAACTTTCCCTTTCAAAAAGATCCTTTGCCTCTCTTCTCTTCTGAGCTTATTCAAAAATTCCCTTTAGTGAGACCATACCCCTTTCCCCTTTTGACCACACGAAGATTCGACTGATGAGACCACTCCAGGAAGTACAAGATATCGGACAACTAAGACCACTTCGGAATGAAGAGTATTTTCCGTGAATTTGAATAATAAACTACAATGGTTGAAGACCAAAGACAAGTAGAATTTGAAGGCTCTGAAGAATCCCTAGATTTGTATGACCTAGGAAGGCTACCCTTATGGAACTTGACAGATTATGAAAGTTGTCAATGCCCGAGATCAGGGTGTATCTGAGAAAGACCGGAGCATGGAGAGTTAAAAACTTAAAGTTCTGTCAAGGAAAACCCTAAGGCAGGAGATATCAACTATGGAGAGATAGCTCATGGAAATGACAAGGGCAGAAACACGCCCATCCCTGATGATACCACTCATTGATGCTATTGTCACCGTGCTAAGTTAAGCATGCATATGCATGGAAGGATTGGATGGTAGAAGGCTGATGGAGCCCCTATCAGCAAGATGAAGTTTTAACCTTAGTCGGTGTATCACCAGGATCTAGAGCAGTACATCAAGAAGCTTAAGATGGAGCTCCATGAAGCCGTATTAGACAAGGAAACATTTCGTGAAGAACTTAGGAACCAAACGCTGAAAGTAGCCAAGCTGGAGGAGCTACAACCTCGAGATAAAAGAGATTTGTCAGGAACTGAAGGACAGTATGATCATGGTTCATGTGAAGGATGTTGAAACCAGAAGTTTGGAACGCAACTCCAGAATATTAAAGGACATCACGAGAGACTTCACGTCAATAGAGTTGATCTGGCAAAAGAACTTGAGAAAGACAAGCATGATCGGAAGAAGCCATTAGAGGCATGAACAAGGCTTGAAGAGTTTGGAGACGTTGAAGATTTATTGACCTTTAGAAGACCAAGCCCCTGTTATATACCTACGTTAGATGCGGCGTTTGTGAGCTGTCATTTGTTTGATGTTTTTCGACGGCCAGAATAAAATATGTCTTTTCAAAACTTTTGTTTGTATTGTGTGTATCCATCTCTATCTCTCTTATCTCACCCCAAATCCATGGATCCAATAGAGGATGAATAAAGATGAGCTTATATTTTCTGGACTGATGAGTCAATTGGAGACGGACCAATGGATTCAGAACATGGAGGATCACATGAAGAAAAACCTTATAGTCGGAAAGGATATGACCTGGCATGCTCTTCAGTGCTTTGAAAGAGGTGCTGCTACTTGGTGGAAAATGTACCAAACCATCAATGGATGGCAAGGAGTAACCACTTGGAAAGAATTTAAGTTGACTCTGCCAAAGTCTCGGCTTGTGTCCCAGAAGTTGAAGCCTTATGGAAAGGATATGAAGAAACCTTGTGCATGCAAGATTTGTGGAGAAATAGGACACACCCATAAAGAACACAAGGATGAATGCCCTAATTGTGCAGGAAGTCACCCAGTTGAAGAATGCCCAATTAGGCAGATTACTTGTTTCTTGTGTGAAGGGAGTACCCACTATCCTGCTCAGAGTCACATTTACCCCATGGTACAATGAACCATCCAGCAGAAGAAAGAAGTAATGAAAGGAGCCCTCATGGAAATTTTAGAAGAAGTTGTGATGAAGGAAGAGATGGAGGACACAGCTAAAGAAGACCCGAGTAAACCCTGCACTATGTCTTGCTATTCATGTGGAGAAGAAGGACACATCTCCCAAAATTGTTTGAATGGGGATCTAGTAGAATTCCTGACAGAGGAAGTAGAATATGACCCACAGGAAATAGAAGCCCTAATTGGAATGGAAAAGTCCAGGAAGAGAAACCGATTGGAGCCCAGGAGGGAGCTGACTCATATCACCTGTTGCAGGTGCAAGGAGTCAGGGCACTACCTCAATAGTTGCCCCAAAAAAGGAAACCTTGAGACTTGTCAGAAGTAATATGTTTTAGTTGTAATGGAGCAGAGCACTTTGCCAGAGAATTCCCCAAGGAGAAGGAAACTTGTGCTAGATAGTTGAGTTTGCAACAAAAGAAATGGAATAGTAGAAGTGAGAACATTTTCTTTTATATTGAGGTGTTGAGTTGAGACATGCAATGGAGAAGTGAGAGATTGTAATCACTTGAGAATGAATAAAGTTAGCATCGTTGGTACTGATATGGATTTTATGAGTTGTTACTCTATGAAGAAGAATTTTGGCCATTCTGAGGATATGAGAAATATGGTCTATGGAAGATTTGTGCATTTTAAGGGTGGTAGTACCTTGTAAGAACCGTTGACCCCTGGAAAACATAAGGATACTCCACTGAGTGGATTTCAGACAAAATGAATACGAGTTTTGTCTCGATATGTGTGATGCCCCAAGAGCATGTGGGATGAAGTTGGAGACCGTCAGTTGTTGGACCAAATGTGATCAAGGAGTCAGAAGAGAATGTTAAGTTGATTCGAGATAGACTGAAGGTAACTCAGTCCAAGCAGAAGAGTTATGCAGACTAAAAAACGCAAGGAGGTAGTCTATGAAATTGGAGACAGAGCATGTCTTCGTGTGCCCCCTCTGCGAGGAGTTAAACGATTTGTAGTTAAGGGAAAGTTAGCCCCGAGATTTGTAGGACCATACCGAGTTTTGGAGCGTATGAAAGTAGTGGCCAACAAGTTGGAGTCACCTGAAGGACTGTCAAGAGTTCAAGATGTGTTTCACGGTTCCCAGTTGAAAAACTGCCATGCAGAGATGGCCAATATTCCCCTGTAAGGAGGCTTGACCCTGGAAAGGATAATGATGTTCCACGAAGTGGAATATGGACTTCATAAGTATAAGTTTTTATCTCGGTATGTGGGATATCCCACGAGGATGAAGAGATAAATTACTATTGGATATAAAGGAGGTATGATGTCGGAAATATGGATCAATGGAAACTCCATGATGAGTCTAAGTAATCATGTGCTAGTTTGGTGCCAATACAAGGAAGGAACACAGTACAATTGGATGGATTTGAGAATACTAGGAAGTTGGAAGTTGGAATAATGATCAGTTGCCCGATGATAAGTTCAAAGGACTACAAGTGATGAGATGGGCCATAACCCACAGGCCCCAGGACCTGCCAAGAAGCAAGCACATTCTTGTTGAAGGAAAAACCCTGGAAGAAGTTACGATTTTATCGATAGACGATTTTATAGGAGTAACACAAAACCTGAGAGTTGTGAAGGAACGATAGATGTTTGTTTGGCTCGCAGAATCAATGGATTATTCCGAACGCAGTTCACGGACAAGATAAATTCTACAATGCTTATGAGGGTGACCGAGTGTTAGAATACGAGATTCGCTAAACCGTATACAAGGTAATGATTTGGGTGCGGGATGGATTGATCACCATACCGACTTACACCTATTATTCGCCTTGCTATATGGGATGGTAAATCTGAGTGACTTACCTATAATAGAGAGACGACGGTATTAAACCTTGTTTGAACCTTAGAATGGCAGAGCAATTTTTCCCTTGTACAAGGCAGTTTTTTTGCCAACCGTAGGTTATACGGTGAGGATCAACCCAGACCCATTTCCTGTAGGAGAAACCATAAATTGTTGACCACCATGAGATATCGATTAGCTGTTTAGTACTGGTGCCAGACCCGTCAGCTAAGAAGGCCCAGTCATGGAAGAACCTCTCTAGGATGAAAGTTGAGAAGAATTGTGGTAAAGATTATGCCACTACCGAAAGAGCCCAGATAAGGAATTATCCTGAAGATCTGAGAAGAATGACATTGTTAACAATATGGATGAAGAATATGTGTTTTGATGGAACCGTAACCATGCTTTTAAGGATGGTAGCACCCCAGACCACGGAGACGATTGATGAAATTTTGAGGAGACCCCCAAACCCTAACCTATTTCTTGCTAGCCTCTCCGAATCTCGAGGACGAGATTCATTTTAAGGGTGGTAGGTTTGTAACATCCCAAAATTCTAAATTTAGGAATGTTATAATAAATAGTTAGATTTGATTGATTGTTTGATTGATTGTGTGAAATTGAGTGAAATTCGAAACCTTTTTGAAAGTTAAATGAGAGGGAATAAAAGGACTTTGATTTTTGTTTTATGATCTCCGTGAATTCCAAATTCTTTTCACCACAAAACCCTGGAGAGAAGATGACATGACTTCTTCCATTTAATTAAATGACAAGGGGTGTTGAAAATATTTGAATTTCATTTGAGAACATTTCCAATTCAGAAACTTAAGCAACTCAATGATTTTCACGAGAGGAGATAAAGTAACTTCTTCAAATTATGAAATATGAGTTGGGAGTTTCAAGGATCAAATTCAAAGTCTTTTTGAAATTATTTTAAATTTGGAATTGTTTGAGTTTTATTCAAATTATTTTTCTTCAAAAATAAAATATATGGAAAATAGGGTAACATGATTCCCTATAATAGAAAATTGGAGAAAAGTTTATTTGAAATCATTTTGGTATTTTTAAAATGATTTTTATTGGATTTTATTAGACCAGTAGCACTCTTTGAATTATCTGAATTTGGGTGGATTTTATTTGGCATTATAAAAATGTTCTTGTCGTAGAGAATCGTTTTCTGAAAATTTTGATATATTATATGCCTATATAATATTTTTATTTTTTGTTTTATTATTTTATTTGTCTAGAAGTTAAAAAAAAAATCCCTCAGACCGACCGGCCGGCCCAGCCAGCCAGGCCAGGCCACGGCCCAGCCGGCCCACGCGCACTCGCATCGTCGCCTCCACTCCGGGAGGAGTTCCCGCGGTGCACGCCTCGCCGAGCCGCGCCACTCGCGCCGTGCCCTCCGCCTGCCTCTTCTCTATCTCGCCCTGCCCCTCCTCTACGCCACCCCCTCCGCCCCTCCTCACCCCTAAAGCCGCCGCCCACCCGCGGGCCCCGTCCCCCTCTCTGCCGCCTCGCGCCGCCGCCGCCTCCTGTCGCCGCCGCCTCTCTTGCACCTCGGCCGCCGCCGCCGACAGAACTCCGCGCGCTGCCCGCCCCGCCTGCTGCTGTCGAGACATTTCCAGTTCAGATAGGGAACTGTCTTTGTCGATAGTTTTTATTTACAGTTTCGGCCAGGACCCTGAGATATTCAGAAACAATCAACTACATTTTTTCTCGTTAGTCCAAATTCAACAAAACCAACGCTCATGTCTTCGTTATGATCTCCTCTATCTAGCAATCCAACTCAAACAAGTTTTTGAAAATTTTAAAATTTGAATTAGAACAGATTTAGATTCAAACTTCATTTGATCATAACATGAGTTTCGTAGCTCCGTTTCAGTTGATTCTTTTTGCAAATCGAAGCCCTTGACCTACACTTTCTGATAAGGCCAAATTCACATAATTTTAGTAATATTAGAAATTGTTTTATGTTGCAAGAGTTATTTGCTTGGTTTTGATGTTTTCCGAATCGTTTCCTTCGATCTTTCTGATCTTTTGAGTGATTGCTTATATGTGGTTACTATTGCTTGCCTACAATAGATTGACTGGAGTATGACGAGTAGATCTATCAAGAGTTTTGAGTGCGAATCATCTTCATCAACATTGTAGACAAATTCACACTTTGATCATATCCCTTTCATACCCAGTTTTTGTGCATTAGTTTCACCCTCAACCATTGCATGAGTAGGATTGATAACACGTGGGTATTGGGAAGTAGTTGATGAGGTAGGAACCTATTGCCCTGCATTCAAAACTTGGGAGTTACTATTATGTTATGCTTATATTGCCATGCTATGCTCATAGACGTGGATTGGGTTGAGAGTATTCATGACAGATGTGAGATTGTTAATTAATGGTTTACTTAAGGTGGTAACTTTAACACATCTGGGTGGATTGAGGCACCTGGGTATTCCAATGATTGCCTGGTTTTTATGGACCGCCACCCAGGCTCAAAGGGATCATGAGATTATTCATACTAGAAACTTCCGTGTGCAGCCACAAGCTATTATGGGCTTTAGCATAGTTGATTAAGTCATGTGAACTCTTACAGTGGTAGACTAGAAGATGTAGGGGTTGTAGGTGGAATGGTCTGCCCATCGTAAGGTGCAAACGCTTCTGAAAGACTATGTCTCGGTCATCCGTTTCTCAAACACCATGTAGTGCGAGAAATCCAACAGAGGAGATCGAGTCTTATGGGGAAAAGTGCGCAAACCTCTGCAGAGTGTATAAACTAATCATGATTAGCCGTGTCCCCGGTTATGGCCGTTTTGAGTATCTAGTACTTGGATTATCATGTGAATCTCATCACGTTACTTTAAATTAATTTTGTTGGGTTTAATGATGTTACTTAATTGGGATTGAGTATGCTGTCAACCATTCTCAATGATTAACAACCACCATGATAGTTAAATAAAATTTATTCCTTTGCTGTAGGGAAAAATTGGCTTTTCGCAAAAACCTTAGAACCATAGAGCTTTTCCACCAGCCATATATGCATGTAGTGATAGCCATTGTTCATCATCTCTCTCTATGGTGTGAATTTGCCAGTACATTCAATGTACTGACCCTTTGTGGCTGCAGCGTCTCATGTTGCAGGATTCTTACGACGAGTAAGTGATACGTTAGGGTTACGATTTCTACACTCAACTTTGCAGTTGGTGTTGATGGGAATCCACAACCTTGTTACTTCCCCTTTTTGGATTAAGGTAATAGTATTTACGTTACTTTACACATGTGATTTACCTCTGTTATAAATCCTCGAGTACTGTGTGTGTCAGCATACCGATCCAGGGATGACACTTAAGCACAGAGACTTGATCCATTCGGGTCAGGTTGCTACACACATGGTGGAAATTGATGAAAGGGTGGTGGACAGCGAAAGGGATAACGATGCAGCGGCGGCGTGACTAATGTAAACAGAACTCAAAACTCTAAACAAGACACTAAGACCAGCAACTCGACATGATGATGCAACCGATAATTCAACTATGAAAGCAATGAAAAGAAAATTGCAAAGGCTCAGACTGGCTTGGACAAAGGATGAATAGATCTACTTTTTTTGTGGATTTTTCTTGGACAATAGGTAAGAAAATAAATCTAATCTAGGAAAACTAGAATTTCTCACCGAGCAACCTGAAAACTGATACCACTTGATAGAGGAGATGGTCCCGATCTTCCAATGATATGATAACTATTGATTTGGTAGAGACGACTTTAACGATCCGACCACAAACATGCACGACGTTGCGCCTTAGCAATCGCTAAACCAATCTCCTGAGGTTACTGACGATGCCGGAAGCACGGTCAGCCTGACCACGAAGGTCTATTCCTGCAAGCAATCGAAGAACGAGCAAGAATAAGATAAAGCAATATGAATATTGCAAATATATATGAAGTATTGATAATGGTGGGGTTGCAATGGCTAACTTTTAACTAAACGAAGTACACGAAGTTGCAATGGCTAACTTTTAACTAAATAAATCCCAAGGAAAAAGCTACTAGATCAATCTACTTATATAGGAGCAAGGGGTGGCGGCCAAGGAGGTGGAAGGACGTCCCAAGGCAGCCTAATACTAACCCTAGGTCGTACAAGGCTCATGGGCCCAAGTGGAGGTGATGCAACACCTTTGGGCTTGTAGTTTGACTCGGATTCTGCTGCAACATCAGATTGTTTCGTCTATAACTCAACGCTCCGGACGAATTTGAAGGTGAATCCAATTGGGTTGGAAAGAGCACGAAATATAGTTTCCAACAAAAAACGAATCACCCATTTCGGAGTCCGTATGAAAAAGTTGTTGGCGTTTTGAGTCAGGTATGTCTGTGAAGTCCGAATCTGAATCCAGAACATGAGAGACTTGGACTCTATCTTCTCTTGGCCCAAAAATGATGTGAGAGGACTTTTTGAACAGAACCTAAACTTCTCCTTTTCCCTTATCTTCATATGTGGATTGTACAAATGTCTCATACACCTGCAATTACACAAAACACAAAAGTGTGTGAAGTATTTTTGTTCTGGATAACATAAATAGATTATTGGATAGTTTGCATTATAAATCACCTGACAAATATGCATGTATGCTTTGCATATGCATATATACAATATATTTGGTCGTATCCAAGGTAGTCATGTCCTCATCACCATATTCTTTGCATGATGACAACACTTGTTTGGTGAATCGCCTCTTGAATGCTTGGTTTTGCACTAACGCTAACCAAATTCATTTTTCCAAGTGTTTGTTGTCCTTGCTCATTTTGAAGGAATCCCAAGAGGCTGCAACATTGGAGAGTGCCCACTTCAAGCTTGAAGATGATGACTACTTGGTGAATGTCCACTCCTACACAGCGAAGCCATCTCTTTCCCATGGTGATTTGGTTTTCGATCCAAGGTTGGATCTTTCCCAAGGGAGGGGAGATGATGCGGAGCATCCTACGGACATCACCATTTCAAGAGTCCGTTTGACAAGTGACACGTGCGACCTCTACTTCACATACACAAAGGTGAATCATATCCTTTACACGTGCTCACTTGACCCCTTCGAGGATGGTATACTACTTGACACTTCTCCCATGTGCATGCATAGGTATTGTCGGAACGCTGCGGACGATGTGGAGGAGTGCAAGTGCGAAGGAACACCTACACCATCCGCGAGGGAAGCGTGGAAACGAAGACACAAGAAGAAGAGTTGTCGAAGAAGCTCCAGCCACCGGACAACCGGTCGGGTCCGGACATCCGGCGCCTAAGGATCCACCGGACGACCGGTCCAGACCAGACGACCGGTGTCCCTGCACCCGAGCCAAAGGAGCGGATGTCCGACGCTGTCGGACGACCGGCAACCGGACGACCGGTCCAGACCGGATATCCTCTACACCAGCATCCGAGCCAGATCGAGTGGACGAACGGCCCCTACCGGACGTCCGGCCGCCCACAAGCCACCGGATGACCGGTCCCCAGCGGACGGACGGTACCTGGCTGTGTCCAGTTGGGGGCTGAGGCCCATGTACCCCTTCACTTCCCCCCATTTGCACTAAGACTATAAATACTCCTCCACCTCCTCCTTTCTAGGGTACCATTGGTTTAGCTCATACTTAGAGATAGAGATATGCTCATCCATATCGGATCTCCTCCTTGCAAGAGACTGCGGCCTATTTGGAGAAGATCCCTTTGGATTCAAGCCCCCTTTCTAAGGGAAGATCCCCCCCGTGGATTCAAGACCTCCTCACGGAGAAGACCGGCTACCTATGTATCGTCCCTAGTTGATTGTGGATTGTGTATCTTCTTTTATGTATTCAAGGATCTAGCGCATGTGTGATCATTTCTTGTTGGTTGAGTGATTCTCTCGTGTTTCCCCTCGTGATTTCCCTCGTTTTCCCCTCGTGTTCCTCGTGTTCTTCGCGGGATCCGCTCCTTTCATGAAAGATCGGGCGATTAGGGTTCTACCCTACATCACATGAGATGCTCCAATTGCCATGTGAGGAAAGCCAGCAACACATGAGTGAAATGAGTGACTCCACCATACATGACATTGAGAGCATTTCCTATGAGAGGATGAGTGCGACCACCACTAGCCCCACACTTGAGAGCATCCAAGAGGGAGTGAGTGAGCCACCACACTTAGTGAGTGAGGTAGTTGACACGGCACGTGAGGCCACTATATTTTCTAACAACTTAACCTCTACTCCGAGTGTGTTTTCTTTGGTGCTAGGTCTCCTACATGACGACACGCCTATCCTCGACGTGTCCATACCTACAACGACGACGTTGGCCATGGTGGACGATGATGCACCCCCACATGGTTCCATCAAGATGAAGATGACCACGACTTGGTCTTCGACACCTCACCTACAACACATGAGCGATGCTCCAAAGGAAACTTAGGTGATGGTGCTTCTCTTGTCCCACTAGTGGACTATTTTATGAATGATTGCTTGCATGATGTTGACACACCTATACCCATGCTTCATGCTAGTGCGACTTCTTCATGTCATGATAGAGGTGAGTGTGTCCCGATCTTTTGATGAGATGATAACTATCGATTTGGTGGAGACGACTTTGACGATCCGACTACAAACATGCAACGATGTTGCGCCTTAGCAATCGCTAAACCAACTCCAAGAGGTTATTGACCACGCCGGAGCACGATCAACCTGACCATGAAGGTCTATTCCTGCAAGCAATCGAAGAACAAGAAAGAATACGATTAAGCAATCTGAATATTGCGAATATGGATGAAGTATTGATAAAAGTGGGGTTTCATAAGCGGTCTTGGTCTGGTCGTTGGACACAAACGAATTACACGAAGTTTCAGCAATGGCTAACTTTTAACTAAATAAAACCCAAGTCTAAACAATGCCTTAAGGGCTATATTTCTAGGGAAAAGAGAGGGTATTTTGTCCACCCTTGGCAAGGTGGGACTAAAACACCTCCTAAGTCATTTTCCCTACAATATGGACTCTAAAAATAGATTACATGGGCCTGGCCCAAAATAAGGTGGTGCAACACCAATAGTAAGCTATGGATGAAATTTATGAAAGGCCATCTTGTATATTTCGTCGATCATCTTGTATGTCATCATGGTGGCTTCAAAGTACGGAAATCTCCACTTGAACCTCCGTTCTTGTTCTCTTCGCATGCACCTTCATCTCCGTGCTTGACCATGCTCCAATGTTCAACCTTCTTGTCCATGCTAGGCCCTTCAATTGCAAGCAACACAAATGTATCTAAGTTAAGCAGCATCATATTCTCATGAACACTAGAAACATTACCAAGAAACGAAAGTACCTGATAATTTAATTGGCGTATTTGAGCTCTAGCAACTGTTCCAAGAGGTAAAACAGTAGGGGATATGGTTGTAACTGTGGTAGCCATGTCCTCATCATCCTCCCCTTCTTGAAAACAAAGCTGTCCTCGGCATTGCTTAATCTGAAATCTGGCTAACAAAAGAGACAAGGTGTACACGTTGTATATGTATATGTCATCCATTTTCACTGATCTCAGTTGGGGCACATGTGACATAGTTATACAAGAGCACCCTTCAAAAGTTATGAAATATAAAGCCAATATATTATCACAAGAAGTCAAAGGCATGAAAAAGTTGCAACTCAGTTTGCACATATAAGTCAATATACATTTCGGGATCGTTGCTTCCGTTGAACTTGGGCATGGTGAACTTGAGCTTGCCGTAGCGTTGCTCTTCATTGTGTTGGGGGCGGGGATGATGACGCCCATGTTGTAGATGATTGTTCAACTCGTGGTGCTCTTGACGCGGAGGGTTGTTATCCTCATGTTGCTCCTGTTGTGGAGGATTTCCATTGTCTTCATGCTCTCGATGAACTTGATGGTGTTGGTGAGCTTGTGGAGGATCTTCGCAAGCTCGAAGAGGAACTTGACGATGCACGCGAGCATGAAATGTTTGTTCTTGAATTTCTTCGCGATGTGCTTGTTCTTGTTCACGGGCTTGTCGGCTTCGGTCGGCAATGGCTCGACTCGAATCGCGTAGAGCTTGTTGTGCCGCAAGTGCTTGAGAATCACGGAGTTGTTGTGCTTGACGTTGTGCCTCGACATCTTGGGCATTTTGGTGTAGACGCGCTCGCTCTTCCTCTTCATGTTGGCATTGACGTTGTCGTTCTCGTGCAAGTGCAAAGGCTTCTTGAGTTTGACATTGTCGGCACTCTTCAGAGTCGGTGTCTCTTAGGGGATTGAGGCTTGCTTGATGGTCGGCACGCGCGACTCGACGAAGAGTGTTCGATGTCGGTGTACTTGAGCCAGAGAGGGTGAAGTCGGAGTGGCGGCTTGAACGGCTCCTTCTTGAAGTGGAAGACGAGCTGTTGAGCAACAAAGCACGAATTTCGTCCATCCTTGCGTCATTCTCTTGCCTGTGATCGTCGAGCTTGTGGTCGAAGTAGTCCTTTGTACGTTGCTTGGAAAGTCGCAAGTCGGCGGCAAGGTTGTCAATGCGTTCACTCATCGCTTGTTGCTCTTGATGCAAAGCACGTTGTGCACCAAAGAGGTGACTCTTGGTGACGAAGGAGTTCATGTCATCGTCTTGTTCCATGAATAGTGGGTTGGTAGAAGTACTTGGCCTACCATCATTCCAAGACAAATGTGAATGGTAGAAAGAGAGGAACAAGTACCAAATGTACCTTGACCGAAGTTGAAAGTGGATCGAGGATCACTCCAATGTAGGACAAGGAAATAACACAATTGGTACGAGTTCTTGTCGGTTTCTCACACCTACACAAGTAAAAGCTTTTGGTGGAGCTTGGTTAGGATGGTGGCACAAAATTTGATGCAATTGTAAGTGAGCTTCAATAATGTTGGAAAAGATTCGCAAGATGCAATGTAACAAGTAGACCAAGTATATAAGGTACACGGAAACACACACGCAAAAAGATAAGTGGGGTTGTGCAACCAAGGGTGAGCCAAAATGTGGTATCCACGAAAATGCTCTTGTTGCACAACACTAGAGAGACGCTAGCACGATTGCATGATAGGCGGATACAAGAACTTGCGCACAACCTACATAGCAAAAATGCAACGACTTCTATCCCAAATACTTTGTATGCAAGGTGTTGCTATGATATGATCCAAGATGATCGAGTATGACAATCTTAATGTTGTATGATGCTATGGTTCTTGCTTAAAAGCTCTTTGCATATCTTTCCTCTTTGCTTAAAAGCTTGGTTGGCTCTTTGATGTTTGAGCTCTTTTCTCATGCAATGTTTGACGAACCAAGATAGCAAGTGAGTATGCGATGACAAGTTTGTGACACAAGAGATGATACCAATATAGGCAACAATGATGTATGTATGTATGCTATGGGAAGTATGATCACTAATGTGCACAAGTCTTGTTGCCGGCAATACTCAATGGCTAGTCTCCATGGGTAAGCAACGCAAATGAGTAAGGTTATGATGGCTATCAATGTAATGGCAACAATGATATGTCCAATACCAAGATTAGGTTACCGGTCTTGCTTCCGGTATGGTGTCAAAATGGTGGCACGAATACCAAGTCGTAGTCGAGGTGGTCGTTGTTGATGACGCGTCCGTGGCGAAGATGAGCGGCAGTGATGTCGATGTCGAACCGTACCTAGATAGCCGAAACACAAAAGGATACGGTATCGCAACTCAAATTCTCAAACCTCAAAGTAGAAATTGTGTCGGAGAGCGAAAGGGTCCAAAAATGGTGGGTTATGCGGAAGTGGTGGAGGTATGCGGAAATATATGTGGTATATGGTGAGCACCAGAACAAAATTTGGTGGAATTTTGGGTGGAGTTGTGGAAGGAGTGTGAACTTTCTGCCGAAGCCGGAAGTTCCGCGCAAGACGGAGGTTCCGGGGAAGGCCGGAAGGTCTGGGGGCCGGAATGTCTGTGCTGGACCGGAAGTTCCGGTGGTTGTGATTCTGCCAAGAACAAAGACTTCGGGATCGTGAATTTGGGCGGAAAAACTTGGGGAAAAACCCCAAATCCGAAGGGGAAAAAGAAGAAATTGGAGGAAAAGAAGGGTGGGGAGGCTAGATCTACGAGCCACACACAAAATTCATGGATCAAAACCAACAAAATCTCAACACACGAACAAATCACAAAAAAAAATTAGGACGAAAAACAACAAAATTAGGCTAGAAACACAAAGGGGAGGCTCCGAAATCGTGATCAACCTTGCTCTAGATACCAAGAGGATGTAGGGTAGAACCCTAGTGGCCCGATCTTTCACGAAAGGAGCGGATCCCGCAAAGAACACGAGGAACACGAGGGGGAAAACGAGGGAAATCACAAGGGGAAACACAAGAGAATCACTAAACCAACAAGAAATAGTCACACATGTGCTAGATCCTCGAAACACAAAGAGATACATGATCCAAATCCAACAAAGGACGATACACAGGGTAACCGGTTCTTCTCCGTGAGGAGGTCTTGAATCCACAAGGGGATCTTCCCGTAATGGGGTCTTGAATCCAAGGTGGATCTTCTCCGAAGAGGGGCCGCGGTCTCTCTCAAGGAGTAGATTCGATATGGATGAGCGAAGCTCTATCTCTCAAATGAGCTATCACAACGCTAACCCTAGAAAGTCGTACTGGATAGAGTATATATAGTCTAGGTGACGAAAGGGTACACGGGCCTCGGCCCAAGTGGCTGCGCGCAGGCAGGGCCAGAAGTTCTGAGCTAGGCCAGAAGTTCCGGGCACCGGAGGTTCCGGGGAGGGTCCGGTCTAACGAGAAAGTTGGCGCGGTGGAGATGTGCTGGCATCCGGGGGCCAAAAGGTCCGGGCAGGCCGGAGGTTCCGGGCACCGGAAGGTCCGGGACGGGGTCCGGGCTAACCCGAGAGTTGGCACGCCTGGGCTGGTCGAAGTCATCGGGGGCCGGAAGCTCCGGGTCGGCCAGAAGGTCCGGGGGCTGGAAGTTCCGGGCACTGGCCGGAAGTTCCATGCTATCCAGAGTGTTGACGCCTGTCTCTTCTTCTACAGTCCTCGGCTCCGAGTCTTGAGCATTGTACCTGATGACACATAGTATCTCGGAGTTAGGCAGTAGCCATGTCTCACTTGAAGAGGGGGAAAACTCAAGTAGGAGTGATGTCACCTCGGATTGAATAGCATGTGCCCTAGCCCTTGTCATTTATCTACTTGGAGCTTGGATAGTTGAGGTGGCATCCATGGGGATGGTCGTGGGATGCTCCGCATCATTTTGCCGGCAATCAACGGTGCCCCGGTGTTTGAAATTCATGCCCATTTCTTGCATGGGACCTAAGCACGCACCGAAGGACACATATTTGATTTTTCAACCAATTTATATGCACTGGAGAGGGCACATGTAGTTCAAATTTGAATTATGCACATAAAATGCAGTGAAAACTCAGTTAATGCATAAAAATGTCCAAACGAACCCCGAAAAATCACAAAAATTCACACACCACTCTTGTTGTTCTATGTTGAACCGAGAAAATTTTTTGATAGCAATTGATAGAGGCAAAGGTGTCCCGATGTTTCTATGAGATGGTGGCTATCGTTTTCTGTGGGAGTCGACCTTGACGATCCGACTACGAACGTGCGAGACATCGCGCCTTAGCAATCGCTAAACCAACTTCTGAGGGTTATAGACCACGCCGGAGCATGATCAACCTGACCACGAGGGTCTGTTTCCTGCGAGCAAATGAAGAACAAGCAAGAAACTGAGATTACAATCTAGATATTGCAAATATAAGATGAAAGCTTTATTGATCAAGGTGGGGTTCTGTGACGCCTTGGTCTGGTCATTGAACACAAATGAAGTACGCAAAGTTGCAGCTATGGCGAACTTTTAATCTAAACAAAACCCCCAAAGTCTAAACGATGCCCTAAGGGCTGTATATATGGAGAAGAGAGGGGGAATTTCGTGGCCCTTGGTGGAGGGGTCTGAAACCAACCCTAACTCTTGTTTCCCCACACATACGGACTCTAAAAACAGCCTATACTTAAGTACTTCGAATAATACATGGGCCTGGCCCAATAATAAGGTGACGCAGCACCTAAAATAGCCTCTGGATGAAATTTATGAAGTGGCATCTTGTACATTTCGTCCCATGCTTCATGCACTCATTATGGTGGCTTCAAAGTCCTGGAATCATCACTTGTAACTCCGTTCTTGTTCCCCTTGCGCATGCCATCATCTCCATGCTTGAACTTGCTCCAAGGTTCATCTTTCTTGTCCAAGCTAGGCCCTTCATTTGTAAGCAAAACAAATGTATCCAATTTAGGCAGCATCATATTCTCATGAACATTAGAATCGTTACCAAGAAACGAAAGTACCTGATAATTCAATTGTTGTGCGCGAGCTCTAGTAATCGGTCTAGTATGTATAGCAGCAGGGGTTGTGGGTGTAACAATGGTATTAATGTCCTCATCATCCTCCCCTTCTTGAAATGAAGTCGTCCTCGACGAAAGTTCATCGTCCTCACCCAAATAAGGCTTCAAATATGCAATGTTAAAAGTGGGACTAACCCCAAAATCTGCAGGCAGCTCAAGTTTATATGCATTATCATTTATTTTCTCTAACACCTTAAAAGGACCATTAGCACGTGCCATTAGCTTTGATTTGCGCAAATTAGGAAATCTATCCTTACGCAAATGTAACCAAAAAAGATCTCCATGTGCAAACACAACATTTTTTCTACCCTTATCTCCAGCAAGTTTATATTTAGCATTCATACGCTCAATGTTTTCCTTAGTTAACTCATGCATTTTTAAAATCAATTCAGCACGTTCTTTAGCATCAAAATTAACCTTCTCCGAAGATGGAAGAGGCAACAAATCAATAGGTGCACGAGGTAGGAAACCATACACAATTTCAAAAGGGCACATCTTGGTAGTAGAATGCAATGAACAATTATAAGCAAATTCAATATGAGGCAAGCATTCTTCCCACATTTTCTTGTTATTCTTCAAAACAGCCCTAAGCATAGTAGACAATGTTCTATTGACTACTTCAGTTTGTCCATCAGTTTGGGGTGACAAGTAGTACTAAAAAGCAGCTTAGTCCCCAACTTAGCCCATAAACATCTTCAAAAGTGGCTAAGAAATTTAGTATCACGATCTGAAACAATAGTATTTGGCACACCATGCAAGCGAATAATTTCACGAAAGAACAAATCAGCAACATTAACAGCATCATCGCTTTTATGACATGGTATAAAGTGTGCCATTTTCGAGAACCTATCCACGACAACAAATATGCTATCCCTCCCCTTCTTTGTTCGAGGTAAACCTAAAACAAAGTCCATAGATATATCCTGCCAAGGAACACTAGGTACAGGAAAAGGCATATATAAACCATGAGGATTGAGCCGTGACCTAGCTTTTTGACGGCAAAGTGTTCCATTAATCCTCCTCCATGCGCCTCCTGCAACTACAAAAGATGAACAGAGCTTGCTGGAATGCATAGCTTGTTAGCACGAAACACAAATCCATCGTTAAGAACGAACTTGTTCCAAGTTCTCCCTTCCTTACAATTCTGCAATACATCTTTAAATTCAGCATCATGAACATATTGATCTTTGATGGTCTCCAAACCAAATATTTTAAAGTCAAGTTGTGAAAACATAGTATAACAATGAGAAAATGCATTAGCAATAACATTTTCTTTACCCTTCTTGTGTTTAATGACATAAGGGAATGTCTCAATGAATTCAACCCATTTAGCATGTCTACGGTTCAGTTTTGCTTGACTTTTAATGTGTTCAAAGATTCATGATCAGAATGTATAACAAATTCTTTGGGCCATAAATAATGTTGCCATGTTTCTAAAGTCCGAACAAGAGCATATAATTCTTTATCATAAGTAGAATAGTTCAGACTAGGCCCACTCAATTTTTTAGAAATGTATGCAACAGGTTTTCCATCTTGTAATAACACACCTCCTAATCCAATTCCACTAGCATCACATTCAAGCTCAAAAGTCTTATTGAAATTAGGAAGTTGGAGTAAAGGAGCATGTGTCAACTTATCTTTCAATACCATGAAGGCTTCTTCCTGTGCGGTACCCCAAACAAAAGGCACATCGTTCTTTGTAAGCTCGTTGAGAGGTGCAGCAATGGTGCTGAAATCTCTCACAAAACGCCTATAGAAACCAGCGAGGCCAAGGAAACTCCTCACTTGTGTGACCATTTTGGGCTGCGGTGAACTCTCAATAGCTGCAATCTTGGCTTTATCAACTTCAATTCCATGTGGAGTAACAACATAGCCAAGAAAAGATACCCGGTCAGTGCAAAAGGTGCACTATCCAAAGTTACCAAACAAACGTGCATCACGTAGACAAATAAAAATAGCACGTAAATGTTCCAAATGATCCTCCAAAGATTTTCTATAAATCAATATGTCATCAAAGTAAACTACCACAAATTGTCCAATGAAAGCACGTAAAACTTTGTTCATTAACCTCATGAAAGTACTAGGTGCATTAGTTAACCCAAAAGGCATGACTAACCACTCATATAATCTGAACATAGTTTTAAAGGCTGTTTTCCATTCATTTCCCAATTTCATACGAATTTGATGGTATCCACTACGCAAATCAACTTTGGAGAATATTGTAGAGCCACTCAATTCATCAAGCATATCATCTAGCCTAGGAATAGGATGACGATAATGAATAGTAATATTATTAATGCCTCTACAATCAATGCACATACGCGACGTACCATCCTTTTTCGGCACTAAAATAATAGGAACAACACAAGGACTAAGGGATTCGCGTATATAACCTTTGTTGAGCAGTTCTTGTACTTGACGCATAATCTTCTTCGTATCCTCTGGATTGGTACGGTCTGGTGCACGGTTGGGTAATGATGCACCGGGAATTAAGTCAATTTGATGCTCAATCCCTTGCATTGGTGGTAATCCCGATGGCATGTCTTGTGGAAAGACATCAGCGAACTCCTGCAAAATGTTAGTGACAGCAGGGGGCAAAGAGGAAGGCACGTCCTCGAATGAAAATAATGCCTCTTTGCACACAAAAGCATAGTAAACACATTTGCTAAAATCTAGATCATCAATATCAGATTTGGTGGCAAGTAAACATGCACTTTTCAATTTAATTTCAGAAGCAACACTAGATTGTTTATTATTAGGCTGCATTTGTTGCTCAAATTCTTTTGCCACAATCCGATTTTCACTCTTATTTTTCTCTTGTTTTGCTTTATTAGCTCTATTAATATCATCTTTCAAAATGGAATCAGGAGTGATAGGAAGCAAAATAATATTTTTATCCTTATGAACAAGAGTATACTGATTGTTTCTACCATGGTGTACAGAAGTTTTATCAAATTGCCATGGTCTACCAAGTAATAAGGAACATGCTTGCATAGGTACCACATCACAATCAACATAATCAGCATATGTAGAGATACTAAAATGCAGACGAACATTACGTGTTACCTTAACCTTGCCGCTATTGTTGAACCATTGGATGTAGTAAGGATGTGGATGTGGTCTTGTGGTGAGACATAGCTTCTGCACCATCTCCATGCTAGCCAAGTTATTGCAGCTCCCTCCATCTATGATGACGCGAACAGAACGTTCCTTCACAACTCCCTTTGTATGGAACAAATTATGCCTATGATTTTGCTCAGCTTGTGTAACCCACACACTCAAAACACGTTGAGCAACTAAACATTCATACCTGTCAGCATCTTCAGCAGCCATGTATTGCGTCTCATGATCAGAATCATCTCCATCGTGTTCTTCATGTGTAATAAGAGCCAAAGTCTCCTCATCATAGTCACTAGCGGACTCATACCCACCATCCTCAGTAGCAATCATCACACGCTGAGATTGGCATTCTCTCGCAAAATGTCCCCTTCCCTTACAACGATGACAA
Source organism: Triticum aestivum (assembly GCF_018294505.1). Classification (NCBI taxonomy): domain Eukaryota; kingdom Viridiplantae; phylum Streptophyta; class Magnoliopsida; order Poales; family Poaceae; genus Triticum; species Triticum aestivum. Next base: position 198,869,584 of record NC_057794.1, read on the forward strand.
ATAATATCACTTGTGTGCCCTGTTGATGCCATGGAAGAAGAAGAGCTCTGCGCAGGTCCAGCAGGTGTGCTCTTGGAAGATAGTGGTGGTTGTGCCTGCTTTCTTGTATCACGGCTGGAGGTGGCACCTGATGGAGGTGCTGGTGGAGCGGAAGTAGAGGATGCATGTGGTGTCCATGATGAAGATCGACCTCCAGAAAAGTTAGTTCGCGCCAATGCCTGTCGATCCTGCACTTCACGTTCAGCTTTACAAGCAAGATGGAATAAACGAGTGATATTATTATACTCCTTATACTCTAGGATGGTCTGAATCTCTCTATTTAATCCACCCATAAAACGTGCAAGCATAGCTTCATTCTCCTCAACAATACCACATCTAATCATGCCAGTTTGTAATTCCTGATAATATTCTTCTACATAATTTGTTCCTTGTCTTAAACGCTGCAACTTTTGAAGTAATTGACGTTGATAATATGGTGGAACCCAACGAGTACGCATAGCAGTTTTCAAAGCAGCCCAAGTAGCTGGAATAGGATATAATCTACAATGATCAGACCACCAAACACATGCAAAACTAGTGAATGCAGAAACAGCAGCAGGAACACGCCTCTCCTCGAGATATTGTAAACATGTAAATCGTTGTTCAGTTTCTAACTCCCAAGTAAGATATATATCAGGAACATATCTACCCTCAAATGGTGGAATATTCAATTTTAGTTTAGGGAGATGGTCATGATCTCGTACCTGAGGGTGAGCCCACCATTGCCATTATTTGCATGTGGACGACCTGGTGATTGTTGTGCTGGTGGTGGCACGCAGTTCTGATTTTGATCAACCTCATCCTCGTAATCTCCGGCAAAATCATCCTCCTCCGCATCAGCAGCAGGAGCCACAGAAGTATCAACAGCAGCACCAACAGTTTGGCCAGGTGCAAGAGGGAGACGGCTCGCTCGGCGAGGGGCTGTTTCACGATGTGTAGGTAGTCGTCGTCGTCGTTGTTGTTGTTGTTGTAGAGGTGCGTTAGGTGCAGCCGGTGGTGATGGTGGAAGACGCGCGAGCAATTCATTAAACCTGTTATCGAGCTTTGTTTCGAACATCTTCTCCATGCCATCTATCTTCTCCATGGCCTCTTCAAATCTGTTTAGCACATCTTGCGCCTATCCACTCATCATTTGCTGAAATTTATCATTCAACTCCTTATTCGTCATGTTCTCCCAGCCAGTCTCGTCGGCTTGTGATCCTGCCATGGTTAGCAACAATAGAAACACACAAGAATATGATCCTACAGACTACTAACAAGAGGTGGTGGTGGTGTCACAAATGAGTCAAGCAAATCTCAAATTCTTACCAGTTCTTACCCAGCAGCAGGCGGTGATCGGCAACCGTCATAGTCAAAACTCTCAAAGCTTGGATAGAGCGATTACCAGGGAGAGTCAAACGCACGACGTAGATGTATGTGGAGCTGGGAAGGTTTATAACATGGTAGCAAAAAGGGTTAGCAATAATCAATTCAGAGATGCAAAGTTAAATAAACGCTCAACGACGGTACTGTGCTGGTCCTAGGCTAGACCGTGCTAGAGACGCGAGCCTAGAACACTAACAAAATCACGGCGCTGCATGTAAACAATGGAGGAGCACACTCTGAATTTTTTTCCCTTTTTCACTTTTTTTTGCACTTTTTCCCTCTTTTTTTTTGCTCCGCAACAAATTTTTTTCGAAGAAGTCTACAAATGGTCTAAAAACTGCCTAGCCAGAATTTTCCAGACTTCGTTTTTTTAGTTTTGAACTATTTTTCTTCTGCGGGTAGCACGGAATCTCGGAGTATGGCGTGATCTGGAACTCGAAAACAATGCAACAATTACTGGACTCGGACTAGGACTGGTGGCGGAGATGAATCTGGTGGAATCTCGGACTGGTGGCGGCGATGAATCTGGTGGAAATCGGACAGGTGGCGGATATATGTTGCAGGTGAACTTGATTGGCGTGATGGCGGCGGATATGTGGTGGCGTATATGGTCTCGGATTGGTGGTGAATATGGTAGCGACGATGAAGTTGGTGTGGTGGTGGTATATGGCAGCAGTAATGATGATGATGCGGTGGTGATACATGGCAGCGGCGACGTGACAACCTGTGAACAGAACTCGAAACTCAGATACAGTGGTGATACTAGACGCTAAGACCATCAACTTGACATGACGATGCAACCGCAAATTCAACAAAGCAAATACAGAAAAGATTATGCAAATACTCAGATTGGTTCGGACAGGATGAACTAACCCTAATTTTTTTCTAGCTTTTTCGTGGAGTATAGGTACGAAGAATAGACTCGATCTAAACTACGAAAAACTGTAAAATCTCACCGAGCAACCTGAAAATCTGATACCGCTTGATAGAGGCAAAGGTGTCCCGATGTTTCGATGAGATGGTGGCTGTCGTTTTCTATGGGAGTCGACCTTGACGATCCGATTACGAACGTGCGAGATGTCGCGCCTTAGCAATCGCTAAACCAACTTTTGAGGGTTATTGACCACGCCAGAGCACGATCAACCTGACCACGAGGGTCTGTTTCCTGCAAGCAAACAAAGAACAAGCAAGAAACTGAGATTGCAATCTAGATATTGCGAATATAAGATGAAAGATTTATTGATCAAGGTGGGGGTCTGTGACGGCTTGGTCTGGTCGTTGAACACAAACGAAGTACGCGAAGTTGCAGCTATGATGAACTTTTAATCTAAACAAAACCCAAAGCCTAAATGATGCCCTAAGGGCCGTATATATGGAGGAGAGAGGGGGAATTTCGTGGCCCTTGGTGAACGGGTCCAAAACCAACCCTAACTCTGATGAGGACATGACTACCTTGGATACGACCGAAAATATTGCATACATGCATATTTGTCAGATGATTTCTAATGCAAACTATTCAATAATCTATTTATGTTATCCAGAACAAAAATACTTCACACACTTTTGTGTTTTGTCTAATTGCAGGTGTATGGGACATTTGTACAATCCACATATGAAGATAAGGGAAAAGGAGAAGTTTAGGTTGTGTTCAAAAAGTCCTCTCACGTCACTTTTGGGCCAAGAGAAGATAGAGTCCAAGTCTCTCACGTTGTGGATTCAGATTCGGACTGCACAGACATATCTGACTCAAAAAGCCAACAACTTTTTCATACGGACTCCGAATTGGGTGATTCTTTTTTTCTTGGAAACTAGATTTCGTGCTCTTTCCAACCCAATTGGATTCACCTTCAAATTCGTCCGGAGCGTTGAGTTACGAACGAAACAATCTGACATTGCAGCAGAATCCGAGTCAAACTACAAGCCCAAAGGTGTTGCATCACCTCCACTTGGGCCCATGAGCCTTGTACGACCTAGGGTTAGTTTTAGGCTGCCTTGGGACGTCCTCCCACCTCCTTGGCCGCCACCCCTTGCTCCTATATAAGTAGATCCATCTAGTAGCTTTTTCGTCGGGATTTGTTTAGTTAAAAGTTAGCCATTGCAACTTCGTGTACTTCGTTTGTGTCCAACGACCAGACAAAGACCGCTTCCGGATCCCCACCATTATCAATACTTCATATATATATTTGCGATATTCAGATTGATTTATCATATTATTGCTTGTTCTTTGATTGCTTGCGGGAATAGACCTTCATGGTCAGGCTGACCGTGCTTCCAGCATCGTCAGTATCCTCAGGAGATTGGTTTAGCGGTTGCTAAGGCGCAACGTCATGCATGTTTGTAGTCGGATCGTCAAAGTCGTATCCACCAAATCGATAGTTATCATCTCATCGAAAGATCGGGACCCTCGACTCTATCAAACTCTTGTTTCCCCATACATACGGACTCTAAAAACAGCCTATACTTAAGTACTTCGAAAATACATGGGCCTGGCCCAATAATAAGGTGACACAGCACCTAAAATAGCCTCTAGACGAAATTTATGAAGTGGCATCTTCTATATTTCGTCCCATGCTTCATGCACTCATTATGGTGGCTTCAGAGTCCTGGAATCATCACTTGTAACTCCGTTCTTGTTCCCCTTGCGAATGCCATCATCTCCATGCTTGAACCTTCTCCAACGTTCATCTTTCTTGTCCAAGCTAGGCCCTTCATTTGTAAGCAAAACAAATGTATCCAATTTAGGCAGCATCATATTCTCATGAACATTAGAATCGTTACCAAGAAACGAAAGTACCTGATAATTCAATTGGCGTCGGCGAGCTCTAGTAATCGGTCCAGTATGTATAGCAGCAGGGGCTGTGGGTGTAACAATGGTATTGATGTCCTCATCAAGTTACCTCTTGTATCGTCCGTTGTTGACTTTGGATCTTGTATCTTCCTTTGTGTTCATGGATCTAGCGCATGTGTCATCATTCTTGTTGGTTTGAGTGTTCCCTTGTATTCCCCTCGTGATTTTCCCCTCGTTTCCCTACTCGTGTTCTTCGTGTTCTTCACGGGATCCGCTCCTTTCGTGAAAGATCGGGCCACTAGGGTTCTACCCTACATTATCTTGGTATCATGAGCCACGTTGGTCATGATCTTGGAGCTTGCCCTCGTTGTTTTCTAGCCTAATTTTGTTGTGCTCTTCCCTAAATTCGAAAATCCCCACCAAAAATAGCCCTAATTTTTTTTGTGATTTGTTGGTTTGACGAAGTTTTGTTGGATTTGATCCATAGATTTGCTTGGTTTCAAGTGGATCTAGCATCTCCCAATTTTCTCCACTTTCCATCCATGAAATCGCTCGAATTTTGACCTCGAAATCATCCTTTTCCGCCCCAAAATTCGCCCCGATCCAGTTCTGCGAATGTTCCTGATGTAGGGTAGAACCCTATTGGTCGATCTTTCATGAAAGGAGCAGATCCCGCGAAGAACGCGAAGAACACGAGGAGGGAAACGAGGGGAAAATCATGAGGGGAACACAAGAGAACACTCAAACCAACAAGTATGATCACACATGTGCTAGATCCTTGAAACACAAAGAGAGATACAAGATTCAAAGTCAACAACGGACGATACAAGAGGTAACCGGTTCTTCTCCGTGAGGAGGTCTTGAATCCACAAGGGGATCTTCTCCGCAAGGAGCTCTTGAATCCGAGGTGGATCTTCTCCGAAGAGGGGTCGCGGTCTCTCTCAAGTAGTAGATCCGATATGGATGAGCGTAGCTCTATCTCCCAAATGAGGTATCACAACGCTAACCCTCAAATGGTGGAGGTGGAGGAGTATATATAGCCTAGGGCCACGAAGGGGTAAGTGAGGGGAAAAACAAGTACATGGGCCTCGGCCGAGAGACTCTACATGCAGGCAGGCCGGAAGTTCCGGGTAGGGACGGAAGGTCCAAGCTCCGGAAGTTCCGTGTGGGTTCCGGTGTAATCCGAGAGTTGGCGCGATGCAGGCTGTGCTGGAGTGGCGAGGGTCGGAGGTTTCGGGCTAGCCGGAAGGTCCGGAGGCCGGAGGTTCCAGGCTGTGGCCAGAAGGTCCGGGGCTGGTAGAAACTCTGCACATGTCTTGATGCCGGTTGTTCCTTCTCCTTGAGTCCTTGATTCCTGAGAACATGTAGTGTCTTGGCATTAGGTAGCAACCATGTCTCGGAAGAATGGAAAGGGAAAGGACTTAGGAACGAGTTCACCTTGTGTCCAATGGCGTATGCTCGAGGTCGAGGTCTCGTCGTAATGTGCATGGGGATGATCGTAGGATGCTCCGCATCATCTCCCCTCCCTTGGGAAAGATCCGACCTCTGATCGTGATCCTCATCACCATGGAATGGTTGTTTTGGACGGACTTGTAGTTGGACGGAGTTGAAGACATTGCGCAATCCAAGTACTCCAAGGTGTCGCCGGAGTAGTATACATGCAAAAAGAGCAAACACAAACAACACTTGGAAATGCAATGGTTAGCGCACACAAAGTGTCCATCATGTGAGAATGAGTCCGTGCGGCAAGATTGTTTGTGGCAAAGCGCATGGAACTTAGTAAGATGATATAGAATGATATGCAAAGCATCATGGGAGCAAAAGCATTCATTGTGCACACAAATGTGTTGTGAATATGATCAATGCAACCATGGTGCAAAATGATGTCATAATGGGGCAGTGTATCAAAAGCTTGAACATGGTAATTGGTGCTCAATGTGACTAGGTGATCATGCAATTGATGGGGGACAATATGATCATGATGTATGAATATGCCGTCAAGGAAGATCACAACAAATTTGCTAAGGAAATGTACAAGCTCATATATCATGGATGACATATAAAGACAAGATGCAACAAGGCAATCATAATATGAGTCAATCCATGCATAAGGTGCAAATTTGTTATGGGGATTGTTGTACCATAGCTCGATGTCGTGGTAGAAGTGGTGGTCCAGTGGCGCATCCACTAAGTCCGAGCACTCCTCAACTTGAAGGTCCATGGGGTCCATCTCCAATATTGCTCCTCCATTTGCGAGATGTATCATGTAGACAACAAGAAGGAGACAACAATGAAAGAGTGACCCATCCAATATGAGTAATTGAGGATGGCTCAAAGGGAACGAGTTCACCTTTAGGAGATTCTTGCAAATGTTGGTGTTGCACATCGTGTATGCCTTCACATGACCAAGTTGTCTCGTGGTGGTACCACCTTGTGAATACTTCAAAATGAAAGAACATGACAAACACTCGAAAAAACAAATGAGGTTAGTGGAAATGCAAAACCAATCATTCGTGTGGTAGGGTACCCAATAAGTGTATGCATCATGCTCATCATAAGAAAGGACAAGGGAGCATTTCATAGTATGGAGGCATATGATGTGAGAACAACCAAATAGAATAAGCACAATCAAGCAAGCATGCATCACAATTAAAGTGTCCAAGCTTCTAAGATCAATAAGCATAGATGCAACAATTGGAGGCAAGCGACAATGAACAAGATGTATCATGTGAGAGGCATGAGCATATATGTCATCAACCCAAGAAAGCAAATAAGAAAGGAACATGGGTGATGCGGCAAAGAAAGCAATCATATGAATCAAGGAAAGCAAGCTAGTAGTGCAAAGATGCAACGTACTAGAAGGAATCATGTCAAGTATGTCATGTGCGCAAATGGTAGTCATGAATAATGCACAAGACATATCACAAGCATGAAGGCAAGATATGAGCAAAATATCATCAATGTATTGGTGAGAGGCCATATGCAAATAGCAACGGGACATCATGACTCTCCCAACACAACAAGCATCAATAGCACGAGGTACATGATAAGCATGGCAATAGCAACAAGGATCTCCACCAAGCATGCAAATACACATAGGAGAAGCATAATGGTGAATCATGGGTAGATGCAAGCAAGGGTCACAATTGCATGGCAAAGGCATAGAAGCAACCATAGCAAGCAAAGTGAACACAGTAAAATGAGCAAGAAGCGAGAAGCGGTATATAGCCCATAGCCGTGTGAGATCCAAGTGAGAGAGATGCGCGTAGTCGTTGCGCGAAGAGAGCGGTGGGAAGGGTAGTTCACGGGATCCCAAGGCATCTATGCCCTCAAGAGCTCGTTTCGTCAACTCTTGGGATTGGGAGGTTGACGAGTATACGTGAGTACCTAAACAAAACAAAGACAAAGGGAAAATTGTGTGTGCGTGGTAGATGTACACATCATCCATCATGATGCGCACGTGCAAGCGTTGGTTAGCACAAAATAGCCAATGTTCAAATAAATGAGATGTGTGATATAGAAACATGTCATCCATCATAATAGGTTTGTTGTTATGTATAGCATAATGGAGATTCAAATTGTGTAATGCATCAGCAGAAATATGTAGAGCATTGTTATTCATGGAATGCATATGGTGCAAGCAATTATGAGAATCATGCAATGTATGGAATGCATCAAAATCTCCTAATATGCATGAGGAAACTATGGGAGTCTCCTCATGATCATTAATGGAAACATCACACGGAGAATATTGACAACGTCCAAAACAATGCATATTTGGAACAATGTGATCATGGCATGTCATAGTAGATGAATTGAACAAATCATGTAAAGGAAGCATGGCAATATCATCACATGAAAAACAAAAGCCAATGGCCATCATCTCGCCATCTATGCCATAAGTGCAAATGGGATTTATGTTAATGGGGCATGCATAGTCACTATGTTGAGATTGAAAAGATGCAATATGGGATATCTCACTCATAGCATATGACAAGGTTAATGGATTGTCAAACATGATTTGACCAAAAGAATTTTCACATGATATCCTATGGAGCATAGCATCACAACTAGGCAAATCAACATGCTCATCATCATATTTATCATAAATAGGTAAGTCATGACATGAAGAAGTCGCACTAGCATGAAGCATGGGTATAGGTGTGTCAACATCATGCAAGCAATCATTGGTAAAATAGTCCACTAGTGGGATAAGAGAAGCACCATCACCTATATTACCTTTGGAGCATCGCTCATGTGTAGTAGGTGAGGTGTCGAAGACCGAGTCGTGGTCATCTTCATCTTGATGGAACCATGTGGGGGTGCATCATCGTCCACCATGGCCATCATTGTCTCCATTGGAGGTATGGACTCATCGAGGGTAGGCATGTCGTCATGTAGGAGACCTAGCACCAAAGAAGAAAACACACTAGGAGTAGAGGTTAAGTCGTTAGAAATCAATGTGGCTTCAGATGCCGTGTCAACTACCTCACTCACTAAGTGTTGTGGCTCACTCACTCCCTCTCGGATGCTCTCACTCATATGGTTGGTGGAGTCACTCAAATGGCTCTCAACCTCACATAGGATGTGTGGCATGCTCTCAAGTGTGGGGCTAGTGGTGGTCACACTCATCCTCTCTTAGGAAATGCTCTGAATGTCATGTGCGGTGGAGTCACTCATGTCACTCATGTGGTGGTGGCTCTCCTCACATGGCAATTGGGGCATCTCGTCACATGTCGTTGTCGGAGAGATGTTGGTGCAAATGTCTCCATGCTCAATCATGTCATGGTCGTAGCCGTGGATGAAGGCCGAAGATGGCACATAATCACTCTCCTCGAAGACCAAAGATAAGGTCTCATGAGCAGTCTCGTAGCTTGACTCGGAGTATGAGTCCAATATGGGCGCCGTGGTCGAAGGGGATGGCCCTAGGTCGACCTTCTTGTCACCGTCTTGTTGTAGGAGGTCCATATGATGTGGCACCTCATAGCTCGTCTACATGACTGAAGGGAAATTCCCATGCTCGGCCATCTTCCTTGAGGGGCTTCCAAAGATGGAAGTGTCTCCCTCACTTGTAGGTGGTCGCCTTGGACTTGATGAACTCAATGTAGGCATACTCGTGGGATGTCGGTGAAGATGCCGTACGTCCAAAGGCGAGGATGCCTTGATAGCACTTGGCGAAGATGCCAAAGTGGCTGTTGTAGTCGTAGCATGCTCTTGGTGGTGCTTGTCTCGCGGTCTTCTCTTGTGGTCATGAAGTTTGGACTTGGCGTGAAGTAGGGCTTGTTGGGACTTGTAGGTAGGCACATCTCGAGCATCTTCATGTTGATGGTGGCGTTGTCGCACTTGAGCTCGTAGTAGATGTCGTTCGTCGTCGTCATGCACATGTTGCTTGGAGGTGACATGCCCTTCATGACGAGATGGATCACGAACGTGATGGTGGTCTCCATGGAGTTGTGGACGTGGACGACTTGCGCTTGTGTCGCTTGGGCGCTCCGAAGAGGATCGATGTGCTTGCCATCGCCTTGAAGATGACGAAGGGGAAGTAGACTTGATCAAGGCTCGAATCTCCTCCATCCTTGCATCTTGCTCCTCCTTTTTTGCAGAAATCTTGTTTTCGATGTAGTCCCTTTTCCTCGCTTCGGAGTGGCGAATGTCAATGGAGAGGTTCTCGATGCGCTCTCGCAATCTTGATTGTGTGCCTTGCATTTGTCGTTGTAGATCGAAGATTGACGCTTTGGTGATGTAGTTGTTCACGCCGTCGTTGTTGTGGAAGACCGCAGATGAAATGCCTTGCCTATCCATCACAAGATTTGAGCCAATATGAGTGGAGAAAGAGAAGAACGAATACCAAATATACCTTGAACGAAGTTGAAAGTGGATCAATAATCACTCCAATGTGGACAAGGAAATAGCACAATCGGTACCAGTTCTTGTCGATTTCTCACACCTACACAAATAAGGCTTATTGTGGAGCTCGGTGAGGATAGTGGCACAAAAACTTTTATGCAAAATGTTAGCAAGAGTCAATAATGTTGAAAGAGATTCACAAATTCGCAAGTGAAACAAGTAGACCAATAGCAATATATGGCACACGGAAACACACACACGGATAGATAAATGGGGTCGTGCAACCAAGGAATGAGCTCAAAATGTGGAATCCTTAGAAAATGCTCTTGTTGCACAACTCTAGAGAGACGCTAGCACAATTGTTCAATAGGCGGATACGACACTTGTGCACAACCTATAGGAGAAAAATGCAACGACTTCTCTCCCAAGTATGCTATGTATATATGGTTCCCAGTGTTATGATCCAAGATGATCTTATATGACAATGTGGTATGATGCTATGGCACTTGCTTACAAGATCTTTGTTCACTCTTTTTCTTTGCTTAAAAGCTTTATTCTCTTTTTTTTGTATGGCCACTTTTGCACAATGCACAAACCAAGATAGCTATTGTGTATATGCGGGAACAAACTTGAGGCACACGAGATTATATGATAACAAGATGATACCTATGGTATGGTATGTATGCAATGGGAGGTGTAGCTCAATGATCACTAATGCGCACAAATGGCTAGTCTCGATAGGCAAGTGACGCAAAATGGGCTAGGGGTTATCAATGCAATGGCAAGGGAATATAAAATGGAGGGATACCACGATACCAAGATGATATGGAGGTTACCGTCCTTGTCAATGATGAGTGGCGGTGATCTTGATGGAGATAACAAGATGATGGAGACTCGTCCCTAATTAGCCGAAACACCTTAGGAAACGGAAAAAACCGCGAACTCAAAACCTCAAATGTCAAAATGGTGGTAGCGGGATGCGGTGGTGGTGTTGCGGAAGCTCAACGGGGTTGCGGCAATGCAATGATGGGTTATGCGAGTAGGCAATGCAGAAGTGGAGGGTTATTGGGTTATTTAAGTCAGAGTTGCAAGCGCAGTCCCTAAGTAGCCGAAACACCTTAGGAGACACAACTCACAACACAAACAAAATTGGGTTAGGTTGGGGTGTAAGAAGTGTATGGTTGGTAACCTATGCGGAAGTTATGGTGGTGGTGGTGGTTGATGAAGAAGTAACCGTCCCTAAGTAGACTAGACACCTTAGGAGACTCAAATCACTCCTCAAGCAACCACATATGCGATGGGGAACAAAATTGGTTAGGTTGCGGAAGTCTGCGGAGGTGTAGCGGATGATGTGGTGGAAACCATAGGAAAAGATGCCAAAATGCACAAAATTTGATTGTGTCAAAAGGTGGTGAAACCAAGGTGAGGTCCTCGGTCACGTCGATAGCTTCAAAACGAGCCAAAGAATACTCAAATCGGAGTTCGGAGCGAAAAGTTGTGACCAAAACGGTGAAAGAGGTTGATGCTGAAATTTCGGGTAATGTTTTGGATTAGGCCGGAAGTTCCGGGGGTCGCGGAAAAACTGCGGGGAGTCTGGGGATTTTTGGGGTAAACTTTCTGCTTAGCCCGGAAGTTCTGGGGTAAGGACGGAAGTTCCGGGGGTCGTGGAATTTCTTCCGGGACGAACCCTAAATTCCAGATCTGAGAATGGGGGCGGAAAAACACGATTTTCAGGGTCAAAATTGGGAAGATTTCATGGATAGAAATGGGGGAAAAGATGGGGAATGCTAGATCCACTTGAAACACAACGAATCCATGGATCAAAATCAACAAAACATCATCAAAACCAACAAATCACAAAAAAAAAGTTGGGGCTATTTTTGGTGGGGATTATAGAATTTAGGACAAAATCAACAAAAATAGGCTAGAAAACAAAGAGGGAGGCTCCGAAATCGTAATCAACGTGGCTCATGATACCAAGATGATGTAGGGTAGAACCCTATTGGCCCAATCTTTCACGAAAGGAGCAGATCCCGCGAAGAACGCGAAGAACACGAGGAGGGAAACGAGGGGAAAATCACGAGGGGAACACAAGAGAACACTCAAACCAACAAGTATGATCACACATGTGCTAGATCCTCGAAACACAAAGAGAGGTACAAGATTCAAAGTCAAAAACGGACGATACAAGAGGTAACCGGTTCTTCTCCGTGAGGAGGTCTTGAATCCACAAGGGGATCTTCTCCGCAAGGAGGTCTTGAATCTGAGGTGGATCTTCTCCGAAGAGGGGCCGCGGTCTCTCTCAAGGAGTAGATCCGATATGGATGAGCGTAGCTCTATCTCCCAAATGAGCTATCACAATGCTAACCCTAAAATGGTGGAGGTGGAGGAGTATATATAGTCTAGGGCCACGAAGGGGTAAGTGAGGGGAAAAACAGGTACATGGGCCTCGGCCCAGAGACTCTGCACGCAGGCAAGCCGGAAGTTCCGGGCAGGGACGGAAGGTCCGGGCTCCGGAAGTTTCGTGTGGGTTCCAGTGTAAGCTGAGAGTTGGCGCGACGCAGGCTGTGCTGGAGTGGCGAGGGTCGGAGGTTCCGTGCTGGCCTGAAGGTCCGGAGGCCGGAGGTTCCGAGCTGTGGCCGGAAGGTCCGGGGCTGGCAGAAACTCTGCACATGTCTTGATGCTGGTTGTTCCTTCTCCTTGAGTCCTTGATTCCTGAGAACATGTAGTGTCTTGGTATTAGGTAGCAACCATGTCTCGGAAGAATGGAAAGGGAAAGGACTTAGGAACGAGTTCACCTTGTGTCCAATGGCGTATGCTCGAGGTCGAGGTCTCGTCGTAGTGTACATGAGGATGATCGTAGGATGCTCCGCATCATTTCCTGACACGAGCGGTACTACCGCCCCACCAAGCGGTACTGCCGCTGAGCTCCACAAGCGGTACTACCGCCCTTCCAAGCGGTACTTCCGCCCCTCCCAGTTTCAGCGTTCCGAGTTTCACCGTTTCGACCATAACTTTCACATCTGGAGTCCGATTTTTGCGTTCTTTAGCTCGTTGAGTAGCTATTGACATCCCCCATCCATATACATAGGTTAAGCACCATTTGAATCCATCAAATTTTTGGAACTTTGGCATCTTTGCCTAGGGCTTCCACCACATCCTCCGCAACACCACCACCGACTTCCGCAACCTAACCAATTTTGTTCCCCATAGCATTAGTGGTTGCTTGAGTTGTGATTCGAGTCTCCTAAGGTGTTTAGGCTACTTAGGGACGGTTGCTTATTCATCAATCACCACCACCACCACCATAACTTCCGCATAGGCTTGCCCACCATACACTTCCGCCACCCCAACTTAACCCAATTTTGTTTTTGTTGTGAGTTGTGTCTCCTAAGGTGTTTCGGCTACTTAGGGACCGTGCTTCCAACTCCGACACCGTGTATAGTCCACCACCTTACCCTCCACATACGCATTGCGTCTCAAATCCCATAATTGCATTTCTGCAATCCCATTGAGCTTCCGCCACCACCACCGCATCCCGCTATCACCATTTGACATTTGAGATTTTGAGTTCGCGGTTTTTCCGTTTCCTAAGGTGTTTCGGCTACTTAGGGACGAGTCTCCATCATCTTGGTATCTCCATCAAGATCACCGCCACTCACCATCGCCACGGACTGTAACCTCCATATCATCTTGGTATCGTGGTATCCCTCCATTGTATATTCCCTTGCCATTGCATTGTTAACCCCAAGCCCATTTTGCGTCACTTGCCTATCGAGACTAGCCATTTGAGTATTGCCGGCAACGTTACTTGTGCACATTAGTGATCTACACCATACATTGCATACATACCATACCATATCGGTATAATCTTGGTATCATATCATCCTTCGTGCCTCAAGTTTGTTCCCGCATATACACAATAGCTATCTTGGTTTGTGCATTGTGCAAAAGTGGCCATCCAAAAAAAAGAGAATAAAGCTTTTAAGCAAAGAAAAAGAGTGAACAAAGAGCTTGTAAGCACGTGCCATAGCATCATACCACATTGTCATATAAGATCATCTTGGATCATCTTGAGAAACACCGGGAACCATATATACATAGCATACATGGGATAGAAAGTTAACTTTTTTGCATCTTATAGGTTGTGCACAAGTGTCGTATCCGCCTATTGAGAAATCGTGCTAGCTTCTCTCTTGAGTTGTGCAACACGAGCTTTTTCCATGGATTCCACATTTTGTGCTCATCCTTGGTTGCACGACCCGATTTATCTATCCGTGTGTGTGTTTCCGTGTGCCACATATTGCTATTGGTCTACTTGTTTCACTTGCGAATTTGTGAATCTTTTTCAACATTATTGACTCTTGCTAACATTTTACATCAAATTTTTGTGCCACTATCCTCACCGAGCTCCACCATAAGCCTTATTTGTGTAGGTGTGAGAAACCGACAAGAATTGGTACCAATTGTGCTATTTCCTTATACACATTGGAGTGATCATTGATCCACTTTCAACTTTGGTCAAGGTACATTTGGTATTCGTTCTTCTCTTTCTACCACTCACATTTTTCTCTTGGAGTGATGGATAGGCAAGGCATTTCATCTCTGGTCTTCTACAACAACAACGACGTGAACAACTACATCACCAAAGCGTCAATCTTACATCACAAATGCAAGGCGCACAATCAAGATTGAGAGAGTGCATCGAGAACCTCTCCATTGACATTCGCCACTCCGAAGCAAGGAAAAGGGACTACATCGACAACAAGCTTTCCGCACAAAAGGAGGAGCAAGATGCAAGGATGGAGGAGATTCGGACCTTGTTGATCAACCGTTATTCCCCTTCATCATCCTCAAGGAGGTGACGTTCAAGTCACAAGTCTTCGGAGCGCAAAAATGATGCAAGCGCAAGTCATCCACGTCCACATCTCCATGGCGACCAACATCACGTTCGTGATCCACATCGCCATGAAGGGCAAGTCACCTCCAAGCATCATGTGCACGACGACGACGAACAACATCTACTACAAGCTCAAGTACGACAACGACACCATCAACATGAAGATGCTCGCCAAGTGCAACTGCACAAGTCCCAACAAGCCCTACTTCATGCTAACTCCACACTACATGAGAAAAAGAGAAGACCGCGAGACGAGCACCACCAAGACGGTGCAACGGCTACTACCACCACCACTTTGGCATCTTCGCCAAGTGCTATCAAGGCATCTTCACCTTTGGACGTATGGCATCTTCGCCTACTTCCCGTGAGTTCGCCTACATCGACATCATCAAGTACGAGGCGACCACCTACGAGAGAGGGTGACACTTCCATCTTCGGAAGCCCCTCAAGGAAGATGACCGATCATGGGACATTCCCTTCGGTCATGGAGACAAGCTACGAGGTGCCACATCATATGGGCCTCCGACAACAAGACGGTGACAAGACGGCCGAGCTAGGGCCATCCCCTTCAGCAATGGCGACGAGCATGAACCTCTTCAACAACATGAAGATGGCGCCCATATTGGACTCATCCTCCGAGTCAAGCTACGAGACCGCACATGAGACCTTATCTTTGGTCTTAGAGAAGAGTGATGATGTGCCATTTTCGGCCTTCATCCATGGCTACGACTACGACATGATTGAGCATGGAGATAATTGCACCTGCATCTCTCCGACACCCACATATGACGAGATGCCCCAATTCCCATGTGAGGAGAGACACCCCACCATGAGTGATATGAGTGACTCCACCATATGTGACGTTGAGTGCATTTCCTATGAGAGGATGAGTGTGACCACCACTAGCCCCACACATGAGAGCATGCCACACATCCTATGTGAGGTTGAGAGCCATTTGAGTGACTCCACCAACCATATGAGTGAGAGCATCCAAGAGGGAGTGAGTGAGCCATAACACTTAATGAGTGAGCTAGTTGACACGGCACGTGAGGCCACTATGATTTCTAATGACTTAACCTCTACATCGAGTGTGTTTTCTTCTGTGGTGCTAGGTCTCCTACATGACGACATGCCTATCCTCGATGAGTACATACCTCCAATGGAGACGATGATGGCCATGGTGGACATTG
This sequence comes from Triticum aestivum, assembly GCF_018294505.1. Taxonomy (NCBI): domain Eukaryota; kingdom Viridiplantae; phylum Streptophyta; class Magnoliopsida; order Poales; family Poaceae; genus Triticum; species Triticum aestivum. The sequence continues at coordinate 198,885,713 of NC_057794.1, forward strand.
ATGCACCCCCCACATGGTTCCATCATGATGAAGATGACCACGACTTGTTCTTCCACACCTCACCTACAACACATGAGTGATGCTCCAAAGGTAACATAGGTGATGGTGCTTCTCTTGTCCCACTAGTGGACTATCTCACCAATGAATGCTTGCATGATGTTGATCCACCTATTCCCATGCTTCATGCTAGTGCGACTTCTTCATGTCATGACTTACCTATTTATGATGAATATGATGACGAGCATGTTGATTCGCCTAGTTGTGATGCTATGCTCCATAGGATATCATGTGAAAATTCTATTGGTCACATCATGTTTGACAATCCATTGAACTTGTCATATGCTATAAGTGAGATCTCACATATTGCATCATTTGAATCTCAACATAGTAACTCTACATGCCCCATTAAAATCAATCCCATTTGCACGTATGGCATGCATGACGACATGATGGTCATTGGATTTTGTTTTTCATGTGATGATATTGCCATGCTTCCTTTACATGATTTGTGTAAGTCATTTACTATGCCATGCCATGATCACATTGTTCCAAATATGCATTTTTTGGATGTTGTCAATATTCTCCGTGTGATGTTTCCATTAATGATCATGAGGAGACTCCCATAGTTTCCTCATACATATTAGGAGATTTTGATGCATTCCATACATTGCATGATTCTCATAATTGCTTGCACCGTATGCATTCCATGAATAACAATGCTCTACATATTTCTTGTGATGCATTACACAATTTGAGTCTCTATTATGCTATACATAACAACAAACCTATCATGATGGATGACATGTTTCTATATCACGCATCTCATTTATTCGAGCATTGGATATTTTGTGCTAACCAACACAAGCACGCGCGCACCATGATGGATGATGTGTACATCTACCACGCACATACAATTTTCCCTTTGTCTTTGTTTTGTGTAGGTACTCACGTATACTCGTCTACTTAACGAAACGAGCTCTTGAGAGAAAAGATGACTTGAGATCCCGTGGACTATCCTTACCACCGTTCCTTTCGCGCAACGACTACGCGCATCTCTCTCACTTGGCTCTCACACGGCTATGGGCTATATACCGCTTATCGCTTCATGCTCATTTTACCGTGTTCACTTTGCATGCTATGCTTGCTTCTATGCCTTTGCCATGCGATTGTGACCCTTGCTTGCATCTACCCATGATTCACCATTATGCTACTCCTATGTGTATTTGCATGCTTGGTGGAGATCATTGTTACTATTGCCATGTTTATCATGTGCCTCATGCTATTGATGCTATTTTGCTCATATCTTGCCCTCATGCTTGTGATGTGTCTTGTGCATTATTCATGACTACTATTTCCACACATGACATACTTGACATGATTCCTTCTAGTACGTTGCATCTTCGCACTACTAGCTAGCTTGCTTTGTCGCATCACCCATGTTCCATTCTTACTTGCTTTCTTGGGTTGATGACGTATATGTTCATGCCTCACACATGATACATTTTGTTCGTTGTCGCTTGCCCCCAATTGTTGCATCTATGCTTATTGATCGTGGAGACTTGGACATCTTACTTGTGATGCATGCTTATTTGATTACACCTATTGTATTTGGTTGTTCTCGTGTCACATGCCTCCATACTATGAAATGCTCCCTTGTCCTTTCTTATGATGAGCATGATGCATACACTTGTTGGGTATTTTACCACACGATTGCTAGGTTTTGCACTTCCGCTAACCTCATTTGTTTTTCCTAGTGTTTGTCATGTTCTTTCATTTTGAAGGATTCACAAGGCGATGCCGTTATGCGACCACTTGGTCATGCGAAGGCATACACGATGTCGAACACCAACTTTTGCGACAATCTTCTAAAGGTGAACTCCTTCCCTTTGAGCCATCCTCAAATACGCATATTGGATGGGTCATTCTTTCATTGTTGTCTCCTTATTCTTGTCTACATGTTGCACCTATTGGATTGAGGACCGACATTGAAAATTGGCTCTATGGACCATCGCATTGAGGAGCGCTCGGACTTATTGGATGCACCTTCGAACCTCCACTCATGCCACGACATCGAGCATTGGTACACCAACACCTCCATATTTGTTGATTGTGCTCACACTTGTCATGCTCATTGGACATCTTACACACATGACAAATTTGCATCACATGCATGGATTGACTCCCATTACAATTGCCTTGTTGCATCTTGTATTCCCATGTCATCCATGATATATGAGCTTGTGCATTTCCTTAGCAAATTTGTTGTGATCTTTCTTGATGGCATATTCATACATCATGATCATATTGCCCATCATCAATTGCATGATCACATACTCATCTTGAGCATCCATTGCCATATTCATGCTATTGATAAACCGTCTCACTATAACATCATTTTGCACCGTGGTTGCATTCATCATATTCTTGCTTTTGCTACCATGAATGTTGTGCATACATTTCCATATCTTTTGGATAAGCTTCATGCACCTTGTCATGATCAATCTTGTTGCACGGACTCATTCTTACATGATGGACACTTTGTGTTCTCTAACCATTGTATTTCCGAGTGTCGTTTGTGTTTGCTCTTTTTGCATGTATACCACTCCGGCGACACCTTGGAGTACTTGGATTGCGCAACGTCTTCCACTCTGTCCAACTACAAGTCCGTCCACGACTACCGTTTCCATGGTGACGAGGATCACGATCCGAGGTCGGATCTTTCCCAAGGGGGGGGGAGATGATGCGGAGCATCCCACGTTCATCCCCATGTACACTCTAACTACTCTCCAAGCCCCAAGAGGACATACGACGAGACCTCAAACATACACCATGGGACACAAGGTGGACTCACTCCTCTTCGAACCGTCACTTCCCACACTTGAGACATGGCTGCTACCTCAATCGGAGATGCTTTGTGTGTTTAGGTACTAAGGAACCAGCCTAGAAGAAGCTATAGTGCGAGATGGACATCCAGAGCATGAAGAGGATCCGGCCGCTCCAGAAGAGCGGTACTACCGCCCCCTCCAGCGGTACTACCGCTTATAGGCGGTACTACCACTCCCCACTGCCGCTCGCCACTACCGTTCAACCCGGCAAATGCCAGTATTCGCATGACCCGGGTCCGGCACTACCACTGTCCAAGCGGCACTACCGCCTAAGCGGTACTACCGCCCTATGGCCGGTACTACCACCCTACCTGCGGGTAGAGAACGGGCCTAGAGCCCATGTATGCCCCTCTCACTTACCCCTTTGTGGACATAGACTATATATACTCCCCCACCTCCTCCTATCTAGGGTCAGCGTTGTGATAGCTCATTTGAGAGATAGAGCTTCTCTCATCCATATCAGATCTACTCCACGAGAGAGACCGCGGCCCCTCTACGGAGAAGATCCACCTTGGATTCAAGACCCCTCACGGGAAGATCCCCTTGTGGATTCAAGACCTCCTCACGAAGAAGACCAGTTACCTCTTGTATCGTCCATTGTTGACTTTGGATCTTGTATCTTCCTTTGTGTTCATGGATCTAGCGCATGTGTGATAATTCTTGTTGGTTTGAGTGTTCTCTTGTGTTCCCCTCGTGATTTTCCCCTCGTTTCCCTCTTCGCGTTCTTCGTGGGATCCGCTCCTTTCATGAAAGATCGGGCCACTAGGGTTCTACCCTACATCACCATGCCCATGGACTACCCAGGAAGTTGACGCTGGAGCACCCCGTCCACACGGGCCTGTACCGTGCCCACGGGACCCCCGTGCGCATGGGCCCAACTTACCCCGGCGCACGGGCCTCCCAGGATGGACGGCTGTGATCCCCAATCCGAGCCCCTCTTCATCTACTTCGACCCCAAGACTATATAAACCATACCTAGGGCTATGTTTTGGGTTAGCAAAGTATGAGATGAGATGTCTATGAGCTTTGCTCCTTCTACCTTCCCACTTGTGGAATCAAGGCCCCTTTGGGAAGAATCCTAGTGGATTTCAAGACCTCCTCTAGGATAAGACTATCTTCAAGACCTCATCTCCTAGGAGTGGGAAGAACTTTGCCATTGTATCTTTCCTTTGATTGTGTTTGTGACTGGTGGATCTTATGTTGCTATCCTAGTGGATGTGTAATTGGGGAATTGTTTGAGTGATTTCCTCTTTGTGTTCTTGAGAGTCTGCCCTTTTCCCCCTCCAAGTGTGAAAAGATCCCCCTCTAGGATTTCATCCTATATGATTTCGCATGTGCTCCGATTGTAGACTTATTGATAGAGGCAAAGGTGTCCCGTCTTTTGATGAGATGGTGGCTATCGTTTTAGAGAAAGTCGACTTTGATGATCCAACTACGAACGTGCGAGGATGTCGCGCCTTAGCAATCGCTAAACCAACTCCGAGGGTTATTGACCACGCCGGAGCACGATCAACCTAACCACGCGGGCCTGTTTCCTGCGAGCAAACGAAGAACAAGCAAGAAACTGAGATTGCAATCTGGATATTGTGAATATAAGATGAAAGCTTTATTGATCAAGGTGGGGTTCTGTGATGTCTTGGTCTGGTCATCGGACACAAACAAAGTACGCGAAGTTGCAGCTATGGCGAACTTTTAATCTAAACAAAACCCAAAGTCTAAACGATGCCCTAAGGGCTATATATATGGAGGAAGAGGGTGGGATTCCGTGGCCCTTGGAGGAGGGGTCCGAAACCAACCCTAACTCTTGTTTCCCCACACATACGGACTCTAAAAACAGCCTATATTTAAGTATTTCAAAAATATATGGGCCTGGCTCAATAATAAGGTGACGCATCACCTAAAATAGCCTCTGGACGAAATTTATGAAGTAGCATCTTGTATATTTCGTCCAAGGCTTCATGCACTCCTTATGGTGGCTTCAAAGTCCTGAAATCATCACTTGTAACTCCGTTCTGGATCCCCTTGCGCATGCCATCATCTCCACGCTTGAACTTGTTCCAAGGTTCATCTTTCTTGTCCAAGCTAGGCCCTTCATTTGTAAGCAAGACAAATGTATCCAATTTAGGCAGGATCATATTCTCATGAACATTAGAATCGTTACCAAGAAATGAAAGTACCTGATAATTCAATTGGCGTGCGCGAGCTCTAGTATTTGGTACAGTATGTATAGCAGCAGGGGCTGTTGGTGTAACAATGGTATTGATGTCCTCATCATCCTCCCCTTCTTGAAATGAAGTAGTCCTCGATGAAAGTTCATCGTCCTCACCCAAATAAGGCTTCAAATCTGCAATGTTAAAAGTGGAACTAACCCCAAAATCTGCAGGCAAATCAAGTTTATATGCATTATCATTTATTTTCTCTAACACCTTAAAAGGACCATCAGCACGTGGCATTATCTTTGATTTGCGCAAATTAGGAAATCTATCCTTACGCAAATGTAACCAAACAAGATCTCCAGGTGCAAACACAACATGTTTTCCACCCTTATCTCCAGCAAGTTTATATTTAGAATTCATATGCTCAATGTTTTCCTTAGTTAACTCATGCATTTTTAAAATCAATTCAGCACGTTCTTTAACATCAAAATTAACCTTCTCCGAAGATGGAAGAGGAAACCATACACAATTTCAAAAGGGCACATCTTAGTATTAGAATGCAATGAACGATTATAAGCAAATTCAATATGAGGAAAAGCATTCTTCCCACATTTTCTTGTTATTCTTCAAAACAGCCCTAAGCATAGTAGACAATGTTCTATTGACTACTTCAGTTTGTCCATCAGTTTGGGGGTGACAAGTAGTAGTAAAAAGCATTTTAGTCCCCAACTTAGCCCATAAACATCTCCAAAAGTGGCAAATAAATTTAGTATCACGATCTAAAACAATAGTATTTGGCACACCATGCAAGCGAATAATTTCACGAAAGAACAAATCAGCAACATTAACAGCATCATCGCTTTTATGACATGGTATAAAGTGTGCCATTTTCGAGAACCTGTCCACCACAACAAATATGCTATCCCTCCCCTTCTTTGTTCGAGGTAAACCTAAAACAAAGTCCATAGATATATCCTCACAAGGAACACTAGGTATAGGCAAAGGCATATATAGACCATGAAAATTGAGTCGTGACTTAGCTTTTTGGCATGTAGTGCAGCGAGCAACAAAACTCTCAACATCCCGTCTCATCTTTGGCCAAAAGAAATGTGTAGCAAGAATATCCTCTGTCTTCTTGACGCCAAAGTATCCCATTAATCCTCCTCCATGCGCCTCCTACAACAACAAAAGACGAACAGAGCTAGCTGGAATGCATAGCTTGTTAGCACGATACACAAATCCATCGTTAAGAAAGAACTTTTCCAAGTTCTCCCTTCCTTACAATTCTGCAATACATCTTTAAATTCAGCATCATGCACATATTGATCTTTGATGGTCTCCAAATCAAATATTTTAAAGTCAAGTTGTGAAAGCATAGTATAACAGCGAGACAATGCATCAGCAATAACATTTTCCTTACCCTTCTTGTGTTTAATGACATAAGGAAAAGTCTCAATGAATTCAACCCATTTAGCATGTCTACGGTTCAGATTTGCTTGACTTTTAATGTGTTCCAAAGATTCATGATCAGAATGTATAACAAATTCCTTGGGCCATAAATAATGTTGCCATGTTTCTAAGGTCCGAACAAGAGCATATAATTCTTTGTCATAAGTAGAATAGTTCAGACTAGGCCCACTCAATTTTTCAGAAAAGTATGCAACAGGTTTGCCATATTGTAATAACACAGCTCCTAATCAAATTCCACTAGCATCACATTCAAGCTAAAAAGTCTTATTAAAATCAAGAAGTAGAAGGCATGAAATATTGTAACTTTCATAGTTCATAAAAACTAAAGCCAAAAAAATTTCACAAGAAGTAGAAGGCATGAAATATTAGAACTCAGTTTGCACATATAAGTGAAGCTCTTATTCATTTCAAAAGATTCGCAATGTTCATCATTAAACCATCCCAACTTTGGTGAATAAACCTTACTTGCATCAAATTTACATGCTACAACATGCTTAAATAAGCAAACTTGCAATAAGTCATTGGACACAGAATCATCACCAAGATTGGAGGCCATATCAAAATGATTAAACATTAGTTCTTTTGCATCAACAGTTAATTCAATGGGTGCACTCAAAATTGTTGATATTTCAGTTGTTTGATCACATGATGCATTCATGACAGTAACAAGATTCTCTAAAATAGGTGGTGTGCTCAAATCAACAGGTAACTCAATACATGACGCATTCAAGTTAACTAGGCATGCATCATTCTCATGTGAAGTTATATCATCAATACCTTTACTGTTACCTTGTCGCAAAGATGTAGCTGATGTAGGTATGGACGTTGACAATGTACCATACCCTTGAGATGATGCCGCGCTCATAATCCGAGGTGCAACGGTGGAGGAACCAACCGGCGGTGGTGAGCCTGAACTGGAATAGTAGTTGTTTTAGTCACCTAATGCATCCTCCTGTATCTGTCTCTCAAAGGTACAAGCACAGACATACATACCAGTAATGCAATGAGGAATATACTGAAATCTTGCCTGAATATCATGGTTCAAACCACCAAAGAATCTATTCATTGTATCATTCTCAGATTCTTCTATGTCACAATGATGCATATAAGATTTGAATTCTTGGTAGTAAGCATGAACAGTGTTGTTGCCTTGTTTAAATTGTTCAAATTTGCGAAGCAATTCACGACGATAATAAGGAGGGAAAATTGTTGTCTCATTATAGCTTTCAAAACTTTCCAAGTTGTGGGTTGGTTATCAATGTTTTTCTTACAATGTACACTCCACCAAACAGAAGCAAAATCAGTAAATGCTCTAGTGGCTGCTCGCACTCGCTCAAGTTCAAAAAAGTCATGGTGAATAAAAACTTGTTCTACTTCAAGCTCCCAAGCTAGATAAGTAGTAGGATTAAATCTACCCTCAAATGACGGTAAGAAGATAACCTAACCATGTGCTTGTGTGTGTTGTCCCAACTCTCATGATGGTGAAGATGTGTCCGTCGTCCAAGAAATTCTATCTTCAGAACCTGTCATGATTAGTAGAAACAAGAACCAAAATTCGAGAATAATGTTCCTATGAACTACTAGGATGTGGTTGTAAAGTGCTCACAATAAAGCAAATATCAATATCTTGCAAGTTCTTACCATGCGGCAGGTGGTGACAGGCAACCAGCGGTGTCAAATAACTCCGAAGATTGTGTAAAGCGATTGCCAGGGGAACGTGCGTATACACGGTGTAGAAATATGTGGAGCTGGGTTGGCTATATATGGTAGCAAAAGATTAGCAATAATCAATTCAGAGATGCAATGTTGAATAAACGCTCAACGACGGTACTGTGCTGGTCCTAGGCTAGACCGAACTAGAGACGCGAGCCTAGAACACTAATGAGGTCACATCGTAGCACAACTAGCATCAATGAAGGATACTAAGTAGCTCTGTACAGCAAGATATAAGTGAAGATCACAACGGCAGTAAAGATAATGATGTGAAACAACAGCCAAGCAGGATATATCAACAACTTTGTCTCCAACTTTCCTCTGAAAAAGTTTGTGGTGATTTTTTTGTTTTTTTTTCAAGAATGGTATTGACTTAATATTTCAAACACAAAAGGAATCACACAATTTCGAGTTGATATGAGGAGTCAAAAAATTCGAAAACTGGCCTAAAAAACTGGAATAAGCTGTCTTCATGAACTTCGGAGGGAAAAAAGACCTATTTAGAAGCCAATTTTGAGGTGCCAAATATTGAACAAGCTTCTTCAACTATTTAGATGCGGCTCGTCGCTAGCTATCGTTTGAGTACTTGAGGAGGCAAAACGGACTTCGTATGAGGAAGTTATGCCTGTTTTACTGAACAGTGCACAAAACAGATTCCAACCGGAATTCAACTACGAGATTGAGTCTAAAAAGATCCGAATTTTGTTTTTTTGCCTTCTCTTTTTTTTCCTCCCACTTTTTTTTCTTTCTCTCCTTTTTTTCTCTGACTTTTTTCTCTTTTTTCTCTCTCGTTTTTTTCTCTCTTTTTTTTCTCCCTCTTTCGAAAACAAACTAGATAAGATGCAGATTGGATGAAGCGAAGATGTGAACGATCTCAACTATTATTATTACAATGAATGGTGGGTAGCACGTGGTGGAAATTGATGGATGGGTGGTGGACAGCGGAAGAGATAATGATGCAGCGGTGGTGTGAATTATGTGAACAGAACTCGAAACTCTAAACGAACTAGACACTAAGACCAGCAACTCGACACGACGATGCAACTGATAATTCAACTATGCAAGCAATGAAAAGAATATTGCAAAGGCTCAGACTGGCTTGGACCAAGGATGAATAGATCTAACTTTTTTTGTGGCTTTTTCTTGGACAATAGGTAAGAAAATAAATCTAATCTAGGAAAACTGGAAATTCTCACCGAGCAACCTGAAAACTGATACCACTTGATAGAGGCGAGGGTCCCGATCTTTCGATGAGATGATAACTATCGATTTGGTGGAGACGACTTTGACGATCCGACTACAAACGTGCACGACGTTGCGCCTTAGCAACCGCTAAACCAATCTCCGGAGGTTATTGACGATGCTGGAAGCACGGTCATCCTGACCACGAAGGTCTATTCCTGCAAGCAATCGAAGAACGAGCAAGAATATGACAAAGCAATCTGAATATCGCAAATATATATGAAGTATCGATAATGGTGGGGATCCGGAAGCGGTCTTGGTCTGGTCGTTGGACACAAACGAAGTACACGAAGGTGCAATGGCTAACTTTTAACTAAACAAATCCCAAGGAAAAAAGCTACTAGATGGATCTACTTATATAGGAGCAAGGGGTGGCGGCCAAGGAGGTGGGAGGACGTCCCAAGGCAGCCTAAAACTAACCCTAGGTCGTACAAGGCTCATGGGCCCAAGTGGAAGTGATGCAACACCTTTGGGCTTGTAGTTTGACTCGGATTCTGCTGCAACGTCAGATTGTTTCGTCCGTAACTCAACGCTCCGGACGAATTTGAAGGTTAATCTAATTGGGTTGGAAAGATCACGAAATCTAGTTTCCAACAAAAAAAGAATCACCCAATTCGGAGTCCGTATGAAAAAGTTGTTGGCGTTTTGAGTCAGGTATGTCTGTGCAGTCAGAATCTGAATCCAGAATGTGAGAGACTTGGACTCTATCTTCTCTTGGCCCAAAAGTGACGTGAGAGGACTTTTTGAACACAACCTAAACTTCTCCTTTTCTCTTATCTTCATATGTGGATTGTACAAATGTCCCATACACCTGCAATTAGACAAAACACAAAAGTGTGTGAAGTATTTTTGTTCTGGATAACATAAATAGATTATTGAATAGTTTGCATTAGAAATCACCTGAGAAATATGCATGTATGCAATATTTTTGGTCGTATCCAAGGTAGTCATGTCCTCATCACAGGCCGTTGAGGTGGTCCGGCGAGGAAGGCCGTGGCAGTGGCGTTCCGTGCGGCGGCGGCGGTTCGATCCCCCTGATCCAATCGGGGGCACAGAGGAGGGGAGAGGGGGAGGCGAGGTGACGCCAGCAGGGCAGCACCGGCGACGGGCGCCGTCGTCGAGGTCACGGGCGGGGCTGGATCGGGGCGATCCGGATTCAGATCGAGGAAGAGCGGGCGACGTGGGGAGCAAGCGAGTGGGGGAATGGGGATTTAGGGTTTCGGTCGACGGGGGTTATGGGGAGTGGGGTGGGCCGGCCTGGTGGCCCAGAGGCCAGTTAGGCCGAAGCCCAATGGGGGAGGGGGGTTTGCTCTTCCCCTTTTTTCTTTTTTTTGTTTCCTGCCTTTTATCTTTTTTCTTATTTAGCTACTGCTATGTACTTAGTGTAGGTACTAAATGGTTTTAGTTAAAGTTGATACTCCTCACATAATTACCTATTGATATTTTGGGTATTGTCCAAAAGGTTTGGGGGGTTATTTGGAGTTGTTTGAAAATAAGTTCACATTTTAAAAGGCATAAAAGTGTTGAATGACCACTTTAATTATTTCCAGGGGAGATTTAAAAATCCATTTAATGTTAGATCCTTCATGTTAATTACCTAGTGAATATTTGCAACCTACCGAACATTTTTTTTTACCGGTTGAAGAAATAATAATTTGACTTCATTTTAACTCTGAATTTGAATCGAGTTTGGATCAAAGTGAGGTTTAGCAAATTAACTGCGATGACATGGCAACATTAGGAGGGGATTACTGTAGCTTAATTACCCGGGCGTCACAATTCTCCTCCACTACAAGAAATCTCGTCCCGAGATTTAAGAGGTTCTGTAGGGGGGAAAGTTCTGGTTACGAAATTCTAACGAGTCTTCTCGGTCTTGGTAGCTCTTCTCGAAGAGGTCGATTCATTGTGTTGTTGTCCCCATTCCTCTTCTTCAGGGCATCATGATTAAGTCGTCATCCTTTCTTCGGGGGTTCCATCATACTTACGAAAAAGGATAATGGGCATCTTCGGAAGAACGGACCTTACAAGGTTGACCATCGGGCAGATAACTCAGGGAATGTGGTAGAAAGTAACTCTTGAATAGATACTTAAGAGAATATTGAGAGTAAAGTAAGAAGGTACCGTGAGAAGTTTCAAACGGATAGGAAATCGTTCGATGTCTGAAACAACATGTGAAAGGAGTCCAAAGCAATGAGATTGAATATTGTGTCGGTTACCAGAATAGATCACTAGGACGGTGGCCCATGAATTACATATGAGGCCCCGCGCGAGGAATAACTTTGGGAATAGGGGTTGTACAGGAGAGTCAGGTTTCGATCCTGTGGAACTGTGGGTTATGGGCCCACCATGTGGTATTTTTTTCTAAATAGGAGCAGTGACATCTTGCACGGTCATGATAGCAAGGCATGTCAGAGAGTACCATGTCAGTTATGTCGGCAACAACGTTGGTACCAAGGGCGAGGGACGAAGAGAACCATTTTCCTGCTCGTTGAACAAGGCGGACCAGTAGGCAAAGTTCTCGTCCATCGGTAGTTACCGGAATGTCATCAACAAAAGTAACAGGGTCTTTCTGACAGAATCATGCACCGAGTTGGTTACATAAGTAGGGAATTGTTACTGCTTAGATCATATTGATCGCAAGAAAGGTTAAAGAAAACAATGGAAAGGAAAATGTGTTTAAACACATATTTCAGGGGTATATCCTTTCCAAGGATAAGCAGAGCATGATATCCATGACAGGATATAATGTAGAAACATTTAGCATTGGGCTTTAAATGTTCTTGTTGAAAATCGGAGTACCATACACATGCTTCGAGATAGCATTGACATGGTCTTCAAGCAAAGGTCGTAGTTTGGATACACCAAGGATTCATTAGGAACAACTTATAGAATAAGTCTTGCAATTTCCTCATGGAAGAATGGATAACCTTGCTAATAAGAAAACTATAACAGTAGGTCCTCCGGCCAGGTGTGTTGGGCATGACATCACCTTACCAGGTCATATGAGGATGAATGTTATAACTCTTGAAAGTATGTTCCAACCATCATATCTGACCGAGATTCAGATCTGATCGGTGTTAGGAAACCTCAGACTCAAGATGCCTCAGAAGAAAAGGTGCAAGACAAATTGACGAAACGACATTGTAATATTCTCAGGAATTGAACTGTGGAAGCAAGTTCCGAATCATGAGTTCATTATTAAATCAAGGATAGAATGAGGAGGTGGCTGATGAACTCAGTGAGAATTCATCGAGACTTCCAAAAGATGGGTTTCCACAATTGCGTGAACACGGAGATATCATTTGTCAGATCAAATGATATAATGATGTATGCTCTAGGAAACATACACAGTTAACCATTGGTTGAAATGTGCACCCGAAATATGGGCTATGTAGCACGATCAATGTTTGAATGATGATTCAATAAGCCATAGACATAGAATGAAATTATAGATCAATAACTTTGAAGCAATAGGGTTGCTAGAAGTTTAGAATTTACACATCATAGACCATTTGTCAGTATTCCGGTTAGAAACAACACGGGGACCAAGAAAAGAATGGTGATGTTAATAAGTATCACTTGTATCAAAAATTCTTGCCATAAAAGATAGCAATACTCCAAGGTAGAACATAACATAAGTTGGATAGCAAGGATCTCAAGGTACAACACAGAACATGAACAAGTTTGTGTTTAAGGGAAAGCAAGAATGTTGCCGATGATAACACAAATCATCAAGGGGCAAGGATGGTATTTCTCATCATGAATTCAATTGATATCCTGGAAAAGCTCGGAATACTGATGACTATCACGACACATTTGTCGAGAAATTTCACGAAGATGTAATCGATCGGCGATGACATCATGTCAAAGGAATGATGAAGCGAAAGGTTATTGGAACCATGGGTACGACACAAACTCAAAACCAAGCTTGAGGTTCAAGGAGAAATAATATGATGAGGAAGATCGACGTAAGCTTAGCTCATCAAAAAAAATGGTGCTCCGGGAAGAAGGACCAGGTAGCACAATTAAAATTTTGCACGACAATGATATAGCCGATAAGGCTAGGAATGACTTGAAGGATTATTAAACTCGTAAGAAACAAGAATTACTTAGAATTATCGAATCGGAGTGCAGAATCGATTCACTTATCGGTGTTCCTGAGTGACTAATAACTCGGAGGCCATGGAAAATTGGAATTAGTGAGAATGTAGCACTTGATGAAGAACTCATAGGAAGTTATACAGTTCCATGATAATCTCGAGATACCAGGGGGTAATACTCGACGACAGATCAAGGTAGAGGTTGGACTAGGGTATTGCTCTGCAGAAGACAAGTGCTCAAACTTGCACGAGAAACGGAATCAAGGAGAAACATGGCCGGAACCACGTCCATGGATACAAGATGAACTTATAACAAGGGGATAATCATTTTAAGAGAAGCTTCCACGATAAGGTATACATCGTGTCCATGGGCATGAACATAGGGTTCAAGGTCGACTCCCACTTGTTCAACACATAACCTTTCATTCACCTCTCGTATTTCGAAAATGACATTAGTTGTTGAAAGTTTTTTTTACCTGGTGCAATACCAGATAAGTATGACCCGTGTAATCTTTTGGGTTCACACGGACTAGGGAAGGCGTAGGTTCAACCCATCAAGGCATCTTAGGAACATATACCACAAACTTCGGAGTAAATAATACAAGCTCGAAAGTAGAGCATTGTTCAAAAGCAGATGATACAATTTACCAAAGGCATTATATACCCATGGATAGGCTCACAAGGTTATTCAATATGAAGGACACTGTCGGATAAAATCCAACAAAGGAACCGATGGTCCACAAGGGATCTGATGTGAGCATCAGTACTCAACTAGGGGGACAAGAATGCAAGGAGATCTGGTTATAGAAACATCTGACTAATTCAAAGTTCAAATGCAAAAGAATTATGATTTCCAAATCAGGGGATCAGAAGCAACGCTCTGATCAAGGATGGATAAGTTGAGTAGGCTTAGGGGTACAATCGATGGCAATTTGATTGGTCGAGATCCAGCTCATGTTTAATATGACGTCTGATCCGAAAGGATGAATTCTAGGATCAGATTAAGGATTGCAACATTCGCAACATATTGAATCAAGGGACCCAAGATGATAAAGGCAAAGGACATCCATGAGTATTGCTAGTCATTTGGAATTAACCAAAATGCAGGCAGACAAGCATTTCAAGAGCCATAGGCTAACAAGGATTCTCAAAAGATCGGATAGTATTTTGAAGAATTTTGTGAAACACATGAATAACTAGGGATGAGCGGATACTCGGTAAGAGCAAGGAATTATCCTAGGGGTATTCATGTGGCAAAGAACTGCAAGGTAGTAGGCACAAAGTATTCTTGAAACAATAGAGAGAATTTTGGTGTATCTTGTAATAACAACATCAACTGGGAAGCATTGTATGAATGGTGAGTATACGTGGTTATCCATAGGGGTTTATCGATGGAGGGGAATTGCAAAAGCGACGCCATAAAGTCTCAAGAGAACATCAGAGAGTATCTTTGGATTCTTCTGGTGCAGCAGACGATCATCTATAATAAGGGGCTCTCCGGGAGAAAGTATTATCGAGAACCTAGAGTCCTAGTTATAAAATCATTTAACCCGAATAGAAGAGATGTCAGAGTCCTAGAGTATAGGTCGAGGAATAAAAGATCCTACTACCAACCAATGGCGACATGTGCCCGTAAGACACACAGCCATGTTAGTAAAAGTTTTGAAATGTCTAGACTCGACTTCGGCAAGTAGTGTGGAAGGGGGATTCCTATTGGCTGTTGGCTCTGATACCAACTTGTGACGCCCCCGATTCAATCGTACACTAATCATAAACGCAAATGTGTACGATCAAGATCAGGGACTCACGGGAAGATATCACAACACAACTCTACAAATAAAATGAGTCATACAAGCATCATATTACAAGTCAGGGGCCTCGAGGGCTCGAATACAAGAGCTCGATCATAGACGAGTCAGCGGAAGCAACAATATCTGAGTACAGACATAAGTTAAACAAGTTTTGCCTTAAGAAGGCTAGCACAAACTGGGATACAGATCAAAAGAGGCGCAGGCCTCCTACCTGGGATCCTCCTAAACTACTCCTGGTCGTCGTCAGCGGGCTGCACGTAGTAGTAGGCACCTCCCGAGTAGTAGTAGTCATCGTCGACGGTGGCGTCTGGCTCCTGGACTCCAACGTCTGGTCGCAGCAATCACGTAGAAGGGAAAGGGGAAAAGAGGGAGAAAGCAACCGTGAGTACTCATCCAAAGTACTCGCAAGCAAGGAACTACACTACATATGTATGCATTGGTATCAACTAGAATAAGGCTATCATATGTGGACTGAACTGCAGAATGCCGGAATAAGAGGGGGATAGCTAGTCCTTTCGAAGACTATGCTTCTGTTAACCTCCGTCTTGCAGCAGGAGAAGAGAGTAGATGGTAAGTTCACCAAGTAGCATCGTGTAGTATAATCCTAACCGATGATCCTCCCCTCGTCGCCCTGTGAGAGAGCGATCACCGGTTGTATCTGGCACTTGGGAGGGTGTGTTTTATTAAGTATCCGGTCCTAGTTGTCATACGCTCAAGGTACAACTCCAAGTCGTCCTGTTACCGAAGATCACGGCTATTCGAATAGATTAACTTCCCTGCAGGGGTGCACCACATAACCCAACACGCTCGATCCCATTTGGTCGGACACACTTTTCTGGGTCATGCCCGGCCTCAGAAGATCAACACGTCGCAGCCCTACCTAGGCACAATAGAGAGGTTGGCACGCCGGTCTAAATCCTATGGCGTAGGGGTCTGGGCCCATCACCCATTGCACACCTGCACATTGCGAACGCGGCCGGTGAGCAGACCTAGAAACCTCCGTTACAAAGGAAGTTGTGTTACGCGGTCCTACCCGGCGTGCGCCGCTCAGTCGCTGACGTCACGAAGGCTTCGGCTGATACCACGACGTCGAGTGCCCATAACTGTCCCCGCATAGATGGTTAGTGCGTATACGCCACTAGCCAGACTCAGATCAAATACCAATATCTCGTTAAACGTGTTATCTTGAAGACACCGCAAATGCCGACCAGGGCCAGGCCCACCTCTCTCTTAGGTGGTCTCAACCTGCCCTGTAGCTCCGCCACAAAGATCCACTCAGAGGGCCGTCGGGACAAAGGTCCTTTCAACCCCTAATCCGTGAATCACTCGCGGGTACTCCTCGAGCCAACCCGACTTTAGTCATCACATGTATCATCTATAAAGTATAGGTATATACCCGTGATCAACTCCCGAGTGATCACGGCCTGATAGTATAGCATGGCAGACGGACAAGAATGTAGGGCCACTGATGATAAACAAGCATCCTATACTAAGCATTTAGGATTGCAGGTAAGGTATCAACACTTGTAGCAACAATGACAAGCTATGCATCAGGATAGGATTAACGGAAAGCAGTAACATGCTACACTACTCTAATGCAAGCAGTATAGAGGAGAGTAGGCGATATATGGTGATCAAGGGGCGGGGGGGCTTGCCTGGTTGCTCTGGCAAGAAAGAGGGTCGTCAACAGCGTAGTTGAACGGGGCACCAGCAGCGGCGTCAGTCTCGTAGTCTACCGGAGAGAAGAGGGGGAAGAAACAATGAATACAATGCAAACAGATGTGCATAACGATGCATGACATGATAAGTAGCGGTGCTAGGTGTGCCCTAACGCGATATGAGGTGATACTGGTGAAGGGGGGAAACATCTGGGAAAATATCCCTGGTGTTTTGCATTTTCGGACAGATGAACCGGAGGTGGGAAGTTGCGTGTTCGCTATGCTAGAGATGCGTGGCGGTCAAACGGGTTGCGTATCCGGGTTCGTCTCGTCGTTCGGAGCAACTTTCATGTTCAAAGTTTTTTCATCTGAGCTACGGTTTATTTTATATGATTTTCTAAAGTTTTTAAAGCATTTTTAGAATTAATTTAATTTAGAAAATGCCACTATGATGTCAGCACGAGGTCAACGTGATGCCATCCGTCAACCAGTCAATTGACTTAGTCAAACTGACTGGAGGGTTCCACTGTCATTGGCTGTTTGTTAACGAATTAATTAAACAAAGTTAATTAGTTTAGTTAAATGATTAGTTTAATTAAATACAATTAATTAAGTTAATTAATATTTTAATTAATTAATTAATTAATTAATATATTTTTAGTTTGATTCCCTTTTTTTAAATGTTTAATAGGGGCGGGGCCCAGCTGTCAATGGTCCAGGGACCATAGCGGGCACACGGGCATCGGGTGAAACCCGAACAAGCGACAGGCGCCAGCGGGCAGTGGGCGCCCAGGCGCGGGCAAGTGGCTCGCCGGAGCGCGGCCACGGCGAGCCGAGGCGAGGGGTGGCACCGGCGGCATCAGGAGGTGGCGCCGGAGTGTGGTCAGGCGAGGCCAGGGCTGGGCGGCACCGGGGCTGGGCGTGGCTCGGTGGAGGCAAGCAGAGGCGCGGCCTTGGCCACGAACAGGCGAGGCCGGGAGGGCGCAGGCCGGCGCGAGGATGTGCACGAGCGCGACCAGGGCGCGGCCCGGCCACGGTGTCCGAATGGGCAGGGGGATGCGAGGAGAGGGGGCGGGATGTGGGGTGGCCACGACGGAGGGCGCGACAATGGGACGGAGTGGCGCACGGGAACACGGCGAGGGCAGAATGCGACCACGGTGGGCGCGCGCGCAGACGAGGTGGGACGGCGGGGCGGGAACCGCGGAGGGCGTAGCCGGGCGCGGCCATCGTGCGGTGGAGCGGCGCTGGCATGGGGGCGCGCCTGGGCGCGGCATGCGGGAGAGGGAAGGAGATGGGGGAGGCTCGTGCTCATGGTGGGCATAGGGTCAGGGCAGCGGGGCTCGGGGTGGTCGAGGCGACGATCGGGCGACGAGGAGGCAGGCCGTTGAGGTGGTCCGGCGAGGAAGCCCGGGCAGTGGCGTTCCGTGCGGCGGCCGCGGTTCGATCCCCCTGATCCAATCGGGGGGCGCAGAGGAGGGGAGAGGGGGAGGCTTGTGGAGGGAGGCGAGGCGACGGCAGCAGGGCGGCGCCGGCGATGGGCGCCATCGTTGAGGTCGCGGGCGGGGCGGGATCAGATCGAGGAGGAGCGGGCGACGTGGGAAGCGAGCGAGTGGGGGAGTGGGGATTTAGGGTTTTGGTCGACGGGGGTTATGGGGAGTGGGGTGGGCCGGCCCGGTGGCCCAGAGGCCAGTTAGGCCGAAGCCCAATGGGGGAGGGGGGTTTGCTCTTCCCCTTTTTTTCTTTTTTTTTGTTTCCTGCCTTTTATCTTTTTTCTTATTTAGCTACTGTTATGTACTTAGTGTAGGTACTAAACGATTTTAGTTAAAGTTGATACTCCTCACATAATTACCTATTGATATTTTGGGTATTGTCCAAAAGGTTTGGGGGGTTATTTGGAGTTGTTTGAAAATAAGTTCACATTTTAAAAGGCATAAAAGTGTTGCATGACCACTTTAATTATTTCCAGGGGAGATTTAAAAATCCATTTAATGTTAGATCCTTCATGTTAATTACCTACCGAACATTTTTTTTACCGGTTGAAGAAATAATAATTTGACTTTATTTTAACTTTGAATTTGAATTGAGTTTGGATAAAAGTGAGGTTTAGCAAATTAACTGCGATGACATGGCAACATTAGGAGGGGATTACTATAGCTTAATTACTCGGGCGTCACAACATTGAGCGTATGAATGCTAAATATAAATTTGCTGGAGATAAGGGTTGAAAACATGTTGTGTTTGCACCTGGAGATCTTGTTTGGTTACATTTGCGTAAGGATAGATTTCCTAATTTGCGCAAATCAAAGATAATGCCACGTGATGATGGTCCTTTTAAGGTGTTAGAGAAAATAAATGATAATGCATATAAACTTGTGCTGCCTGCAGATTTTGGGGTTAGTCCCACTTTTAACATTGCAGATTTGAAGCCTTATTTAGGTGAGGACGATGAACTTTCGTCGAGGATGACTTCATTTCAAGAAAGGGAGGATGATGAGGACATCAATACCATTGTTACACCCACAGCCCCTGTTGCTATACATACTGGACCGATTACTAGAGCTCGTGCACGCCAATTGAATTATCAGGTACTTTCATTTCTTGGTAACGATTCTAATGTTCATGAGAATATGATGCTGCCTAAATTGGATACATTTGTTTTGCTTACAAATGAAGGGCCTAGCTTGGACAAGAAAGATGAACCTTGGAGCAAGTTCAAGCATGGAGATGATGGCATGCGCAAGGGGAACAAGAACGGAGTTACAAGTGATGATTCCAGGACTCTGAAGCCACCATAATGAGTGCATGAAGCATGGGACGAAATATACAAGATGCCACTTCATAAATTTCGTCCAGAGGCTATTTTAGGTGCTGCGTCACCTTATTATTGGGCCAGGCCCATGTATTTTCGAAGTACTTAAGTATAGGCTGTTTTTTAGAGTCCGTATGTGTGGGGAAACAACAGTTAGGGTTGGTTTCGGACCCCTCCACCAAGGGCCACGAAATTCCCCCTCTCTCCTCCATATATACAGCCCTTGGGGCATCGTTTAGGCTTTGGGTTTTGTTTAGATTAAAAGTTCGCCATAGCTGCAACTTCGCGTACTTTGTTTGTGTTCAACGACCAGACCAAGGCGTCACAGAACCCCACCTTGATCAATAAAGCTTTCATCTTATATTCGCAATATCCAGATTGCAATCTCAATTTCTTGCTTTTTCTTCGTTTGCTTGCACGAAACAGACCCTCATGGTCAAGTTGATTGTGCTCCGGCGTGGTCAATAACCCTCAGAAGTTGGTTTAGCGATTGCTAAGGCGCGACGTCTCGCACGTTCGTAGTCGGATCGTCAAGGTCGACTCCCACAGAAAACGATAGCCACCATCTCTCAAAACATCAGGACACCTTTGTCTCTATCAGTTGGGTGAAGCAAGCACGGGAGCATGAGTAAGCAAATTCTTAAGCTCATTGAATGCGGTATCTTGGGATGGTCCCCAAACAAAAGGCACATTCTTCTTGCTCAAAGCATGTAAAGGTGAAGCAATAATGCTAAAGTCCTTCACAAAGTGGCAATAGAAACCCGCAAGACCAAGGAAACTACGCACTTGATGCAAGTTGGTTGGTTGCGGCCAAGTCTTAATAGCATTGATCTTGGACTCATCTACATGAACACCCTTAGAAGAAACCACAAAACCCAAGAAAACGAGCTTATCAACACCAAAAAGGCATTTCTCCATATTAACATAGAGTCGCTCCTTTTGAAGAGTTTGCAAAACGGTGCGGACATGGGTGACATGCTCTTTGATAGATTTGCTAAACACAAGAATGTCATCAAAGTAAACCACAACAAATATACCAATGTAAGGGCGAAAGACATGATTCATAAGGCGCATAAAAGTGCCCGGTGCTTCCGAGAGAACCATAGGCATGACTAACCACTCATACAAACCAAACTTGGTTTTGAAGGTGGTTTTCCATTCAATGCCCTCTTTTATGCGGATTTGATAGTAATCACTCTTAAGATCAATTTAGGAAAATATAGTGGCACCACTAAGCTCATCTAGCATATCATCTAGGCATGGAATGGGGTACCTATAGCAAACAGTGATAGCATTGATAGGTCTACAGTCGGAGCACATGCGAAAGCTACCGTCACGTTTTGGCACAAGAATGACCGGTACGGCACAAGGGCTCAAACTTTCATGCACATGACCATGGTCTATGAGATGCTTTACTTGCCTTTGAATTTCTTTGGTTTCTTTGAGGTTGACGCGGTATGGAGCTTTGTTCAGAAATGGTGCTCCGGAGATGAGGTCGATGCGGTGCTCAATGCCTCGTAGTGGAGGTAACCCCGGAGGTAGCTCATCGTGGAAAACATCTTGAAATTCCTGCAAAAGAGAAGACAACACTAGAGGAAGAGTGTGAGAAGTGTTAGTTTGTGGTGCATTGTCCTTGCACATGAAGACGTAGTGTAGGACACTAGATGGGTTCTCACACACTTCTCTCATCTCACGTTTGGTGGCAAATAGAACTAGGTTCATGTTTTCGCTCATCGTGGAGGCACTCAATTTGGGCTTGTGGCGCTCACTCTCTTTTTGGTGGCTCACTCTCTCACCATTCTCTCCACGATGGGTGGCATGCTTATCGGCGATCACTTGGCTTGGAGACATATGTCGTAACACAAACTCCTTTCCTTGCATCTTGAAGCTATAGTGGTTTATACGCCCATTGTGGACGACTCCTCTATCAAATTGCCATGGCCGTCCAAGGAGAAGATGACAAATGGTCATTGGGATGACGTCGCACTCCAAGGTGTCTTCGTAGGCGCCGATCTTGAAAGAGACTTGCACTCGGTGCTCAACTTGGATGGTACTGGAGTCACTGAAAAGCCATTGCACTTTGTATGGATGTGGATGCTCGTCCTGGGCAATTGGAGCTTGGAGCAAAGTTCTTCACTTGCGAAATTATGACAACTCCCTCCATCGATGATGACCTTGACGGATCGTCCATTGATGCCGACCTTGGTGTGGAATATGTGGCATCATTGGTCTTCTTCTTGGTGATGATGTAGAGTCAAGATTTTGGAGACAACAAGTGCGGGACGTGAGTCTTCATCACAAAAGACTTGTTCTTCTTCATTGTTCACTTGGCGGTGCATGGCGACTTGCTCAAGGGCTTCCATTTCTCCTTTGCTCATGGAATCATAAGTGCCATCGTCGTTGAAGATCATGGTGCGCTTGTTGGTGCACTCATAGGACTTGTGGCCTCGGCCGCTCCAAGTGAAACACTTGAGGGATCTCGTCTTAACGGTCTCATTGGTAGGGGTTGATGATGATGAAGCTCTTGGCTTGAAGTTGCTCGTATTAGGATTTCTTGTAGTTGGCGAAGCTTTCTTGGAAGTCGACTTGTCGATGTTTGAAGTAGAGGGTCTTGTAGTCGGTGTTGGAGTCCTTGAAGCTTGGTCATTAGAGAACCATAGGACTTGGATGAGAACTTGGCATACTTAAATCATCTTGCACTTGGCGTTCCACTTTGGTAGCTTGGTGCACGATCTCGATGAGATTTGAGTATGGTTGGAAGTCAGAGATCTTCTTGATGGGATGATTGAGTCCATTCAAGAAATGTGCCATTGTTTGCTCATCATCTTCCGTGACATTGGCTCTTATCATTGCAATCTCCATCTCCTTGTAGTATTCTTCAACGCTCTTGGTTCCTTGCTTGAGTTGTTGGACTTTCTTGAAGAGGTTGCGGTTGTAGTAGGTAGGTACGAAGCGTGCTCTCATGACATACTTCATTTGTGCCCAAGTAGTGATGGGTGGTTCACCTCTTGCCTCACGGCGCTCTATGATTTTTTCCCACCAAATGAGGACATAGTCTTGGAACTCAAGGGATGCCATTGCGATCTTCTTCTCTTCTTCATAATTGTGCAAACGGAATATCTTGTGAACTTTCAATGCCCATGAAAGGTATTCTTAGGGATCGTTGCTTCCGTTGAACTTGGGCATCGTGAACTTGAGCTTGCCGTAGCGTTGTTCTTCATTGTGTTGGGGTCGGGGATGATGACGCCCATGTTGTAGATGATTGTTCAACTCGTTGTGTTCTTGACGCGGAGGGTTGTCAACCTCGTGTTTCTCTTGTCGCGGAGGATGCCCGTTGTCTTGATGCTCTTGATGAACTTGATGGTCTTAGCGAGCTTCTGGAGGAGCGCGTCAAGCTCGAGGAGGAACGAGACGATGCATGCGAGCTTGAAATCGTCGTTCATGAATTTCTTCGCGAAGTGCTTCCTCTTCTTCACGGGCTTGTCGGCCTCGGTCGGCAACGGCTCGACTCGCATCGCGTAGAGCTTGTTGCGCCTCAACTGCTTGAGGGTCATGGAGTTGCTTTTCTTGACATTAAGCGTCGACATCTTGTGCAAGGTGGTGGAGACGTACACGTTCTTCCTCTTCATGTTGGCGTTGTTGTTGCCGTTCAGGAGCTAGCGCAAAGGCTTCTTCGGCTTGACGTCGTCAGCGCTCTTGAGAGTCGGTGTCTCGAAGTGGATTGAGGTTTGCTTTACGGTCGGTGCGCGTGACTCGACAAAGAGTGTTCGATGTCGGTGTACTTGAGCCGGAGAGGGTAAAGTCGGAATGGCGACTTGAACGGCTCCTTCTTGAAGTGGAAGAAGAGCGGTTCAGCAACAAAGCACGAATCTCGTCCATCCTTCCGTCATTCTCTTGCTTGTGATCGTCGAGCTTGTGGTCGAAGTAGTCCCTTGTACATTGCTCGGAAAGTCGCAAGTCGGCGGCAAGGTTGTCGATGCGTTCACTCATAGCTTGTTGCTCTTGATGCAAAGCACGTTGTGCACCAAAGAGGTGACTCTTGGTGACGAAGGGTTCATATCATCGTCTTGCTCCATGAAGAGTGGGTTGGTAGAAGTACTTGGCCTCTATCATTCCAAGACGAATGTGAGTGGTAGAAAGAGAAGAACGAATACCAAATGTACCTTGACCGAAGTTGAAAGTGAATCGATGATCACTCCAATGTAGGACAAGGAAATAGCCCAATTGGTACGAATTGTCGTCGGTTTCTCACACCCACACAAGTAAAAGCTTATGGTGGAGCTTGGTTAGGATGGTGGCACAATTTTTAATGTGAATGTAAGTAAGATTCAATAATGTTGGAAAAGATTCGCAAGATGCAATGTAACAAGTAGACCAAGCATATATGGTACACGGAAACACGCGCGCAAATAGATAAGTGGGGTTGTGCAACCAAAGGTGAGCCAAAATGTGGAATCCACAATAATGCTCTTGTTGCACAACACTAGAGAGACGCTAGCACGATTGCACGTTAGGCGGATACAAGAACTTGTGCACAACCTACTTAGCAAAAATGCAATGATTTCTATCCCAAATATGTTCTATGCAAGGTGTTGCTATGATATGATCCAAGATGATTGAGTATGACAATCTTAATGTTGTATGATGCTATGGTTCTTGCTTAAAAGCTCTTTGTTTATCTTTCCTCTTTGCTTAAAAGCTTTGTTGGCTCTTTGATGTTTGAGCTCTTTTCTCATGCAATGCTTGATGAACCAAGATAGCAAGTGAGTATGCGATGACAACTTTGTGACACAAGAGATGATACCTGATGCGGAGCATCCTATGGACATCACCATGTAAAGAGTTCATTCGGCAAGTGACACGTGCGACATCTACTTCACATACATAAAGGTGAATCCTCTCCTTTACACATGCTCACTTGACCCCTTCGAGGATGGTATACTACTTGACCATCCATCGTACATGCATAGGTATTGTTGGAGCTTCACAGATGACGAGGAGGAGTGCAAGCGCCAAGGATCACCTACACCATCCGCGAGGGAAGCGTGGAAGAGAAGGAAGAAGAAGCCTGGACAAGTTTCTGGAAAGCCCGGAACTTCCGGCCGCTGCCCCGGAACTTCCGGCCACCGGAACATTCGGCCATCCCGGAGCTTCCGTCCCTGCTGCACCAAAGCCGTCCAAGAGTGTGCCAACTCTTTGGATAGCCCGGACCCTGCCCGGACCTTCGCCCGGATCCTCCGGCGCCCGCACCTTCCGGCCGTCCCCGGAACATCCGGCCCTGCCTGCGCACGAGACACTCGGGATGATGCCCATGTACCCTTTCGCCCCTCACTTACCCCTTCGTGGACCTAAACTATATATACTCCTCCACCTCCTCCTTTACAGGGTTAGCATTGGTTTAGCTCATTTGAGAGATAGATCTTCGCTCACCCATCTGGATCTACTCCACGAGAGAGGCCACGACCCCTCTTTGGAGAAGATCCACTTGGATTCAAGACCACCTCGCGGAGAAGATCTGATGCGGAGCATCCCAAGGTCATCCCCATGGACCTACCATCGTCTCACCAAGTGCCTACCGGGCCCAAGACTCGATCACGTGCAAGAGCCCTTGAAACCGAGGTGACATCTCTCCTCTCACAACTCCACTCCGATGCACATGAAGCATGGCTACTACCTCATATGGATACATTATGCATACTCAGGTACAATGGAGAATCTAAGGAGCAAGGACAAGAAGAAGAGGAAGATGGACGAGAAGACGGAGAAGAAGAAGACTACAGGAAATTTCCCAGCCACCGGACGACCGACCAGGACCGGACGTCCGGTGCCTGAAGTGTCAGCCGAGCTCCAGTCAGCGGACGTCCGGCCCGGACCGAACGACCGGTGCCCCTGCACCCGAAGCGAACGAGTAGACGTCCGGTCCGGACCGGACGACCGGTGCACCAGCACCCGAGGCAACATCAGCGAAAGTCCCGAGCCTCCGGACGTCCGGCGCCCCCATCACAGAGCAGAAGCAGCGGACGACCCGAGGACACCGGACGTCCGGCATCTCCCGAGACACCGGATGACCGGTCCCCAGGGGACGCCCGGTACCTGGCTGCGTCCAGATTCGAGCCCGAGGCCCATGTACCCCTTCACTTCGCCCCTTTTGCACTTAGACTATAAATAGACCCCCCATTTATCCTAGCTAGGGTTAGCGTTGGTTTAGCTCATATTTCGAGATAGAGCTTCGCTCATCCATACCGATCTCCTCATCGAGAGAGACTGCGGCCCCTCTTCGGAGAAGATCAACTTGGATTCAAGACCCCCTCTTGGGCGGCCCCATCAAGACCTCCTTCTAGGATAAGAACCGGTTACTTGTATCGTCCTTTGTTGACCTTGGATCATCGTGTATCTGTTTTTGTTTCAGGAATCTAGCACATGTGTGATCTATTTCTTGTTGGTTAAGTGTTTCTCTTGTGTTTCCCCTCGTTTTCCCCCTCGTGTTCTTCGTGTTCCTCGTAGGGATCCGCTCCTTTCGTGAAAGATCGGCCATCTAGGGTTCCACCCTACATCATCTTGGTATCATGAGCAAGGTTGATCACGATTTCGGAGCCCCCTCTTCGTTTTTCTAGCTTGATTTTGTTGTTTTTCGTCCTAATCCAAAAATCCCCACAAAAATAGCCCCAAAATTTTTTCTTATGTTTTGTGAGTTGTGATGATGTTTTGTTGGTTTTGATCCGTGAATTTGTTGCGTTGCAAGTAGATCTAGCCTTCCCCCACAATCTCCACCTCGAAATCCCTCCCAAATCCCCCATATTCCCCCCAAAATCACCTCCCGGATCTAAAATCTCGCGTTCACCCCGACCACCGGATTACCGTCACATCACCGGACGTCCGGCGACCCAGGAAGCACCGGACGTCCGACATTACCGGACGACCGGCGACCGGACATCCGTTCGTGCCCGGACGACCGCTACTTCCACAACATCATCCGCTACGCCACCTCCAACTTCCGCAAAACCGTCCCAATATCCCTACCCACACCACCACCTAACCGCCACCTACTCCGACGATTTTGGTCGCCTTTGCTTTTGAGAATTTGAGTTGCGGTACCGTATCCTTTTGTGTTTCGGCTATCTAGGTACGGTTCGACATCGACACTACCGCCGCTCATTTTCGCCACAGACGCGTCATCAACACCGGTCATCAACAAAGACCACCTCGACTACGACTTGGTATTCGTGCCACCATTTTGACACCATACCAGAAGCAAGACCGGTAACCTCATCTTGGTATTGGACATATCATTCTTGCCATCACATTGTTAGCCATCATCACCTTACTCCTTTGCGTTGCTTACCCATCGAGACTAGCCATTGAGTATTGACGGCAATGAGACTTTTGCACTTTAGTGATCATACTTCCCCATAGCATACATACATGC
The DNA here is from genome assembly GCF_018294505.1 of Triticum aestivum. Taxonomy (NCBI): domain Eukaryota; kingdom Viridiplantae; phylum Streptophyta; class Magnoliopsida; order Poales; family Poaceae; genus Triticum; species Triticum aestivum. Next base: position 198,912,983 of record NC_057794.1, read on the forward strand.
ATCATTGTTGATTATATTGTCATCATCTCTTGTGTCACAAAGTTGTCATCGCATAATCACTTGCTATCTTGGTTTGTCAAGCGTCGCATAAGAAAAGAGCTCAAACATCAAAGAGCCAACCAAGATTTTAAGCAAAGAGGAAAGATAAGCAAAGAGCTTTTAAGCAAGAACCATGGCAGCATACAACATTAAGATTGTCATACTCGATCATCTTGGATCATATCATAGCAACACCTTGCATAAAACATATTTGGGATAGAAGCCGTTGCATTTCTGCTAAGTAGGTTGTGTACAAGTTCTTGTATCCGCCTATCGTGCAATCATGCTAGCGTCTCTCTAGTGTTGTGCAACAAGAGCATTTTTGTGGATTCCACATTTTGGCTAACCCTTGGTTTCTCAAACCCACTTATCTTTTTGCGTGTGTGTTTCCGTCTACCGTATATGCTTGGTCTACTTGTTACATTGCATCTTGCGAATCTTTTCCAACATTCTTGAATCTTGCTTACATTCACATTAAAAATTGTGCCACCATCCTAACCAAGCTCCACCAAAAGCTTTTACTTGTGTAGGTGTGAGAACCGATAAGAATTGGTACCAATTGTGCTATTTCCTTGTTACACATTGGAGTCATCTTTGATCCATTGTCAACATCGGTCAAGCTACATTTGATATTGGTTCTTCCCTTTCTTCCATTCACACTTGTCTTGGAATGATGGATAGGCCAAGTACTTCTACCAACCCACTCTTCATGGAGCAAGACGACGACATGAACACCTTCGTCACCAAGAGTCACCTCTTTGGTGCACAACGTGCTTTGCATCAAGAGCAACAAGCTATGAGTGAACACATCGACGACCTTGCCGCCGACTTGCGACTTTTCGAGCAACGTACAAGGGACTACTTTGACAACAAGGTCGACGATCACAAGCAACAGAATGACGCAAGGATGGACGAGATTCGCGCTTTGTTGCTCAACCGCTCTTCTTCCACTTCAAGAGGGAGCCGTTCAAGTCGACACTCCGACGACACCATCTCCGATTCAAGTACACCGACATCGAACACTCTTCGACGAGCCGCGCGCAACGAGCGTCAAGCAAACCTCAATCCACTTCGAGACACCGACTCGCAAGAACATCGACAACGTCAAGCCGAACAAGCCTTTGTGCTAGCCCGAGAACGGCATCGCCAATGTCGACACGAACAAGAGGAGCGAGCGCGACAACATCAAGATGCACAAGACGCCGAGGCGGAACGCCAAGAACAACAACTACGTGAAGCTCAAGCACTTGAAGCGCAACGGGCCCTTCATGAATCAAGTCGTGCCATAGTCGACCGAGGCCGACAAGCTCGACTACATCGAGAAGCACTTCACGATGAAGCTCAAGAAAGAATTTACCAAAGACGTGTGTGTCAACAAGCTCCTCGTCAAGATAGACAAGCGCCTCGTCAAGATAGACAAGCTCCCCCTCAAGCTCGCCAAGACCATCAAGTTCACCAAGAGCATGAAAACAATGGGAATCCTCCGCGGCAAGAGCAACATGAGGTTGACAACCCTCCGCGTCAAGAGTACCACGAGCTGGACAATCATCTACAACATCGGCGTCATCATCCCCGACCCCAAAACAATGAAGAGCAACCCTACGGCAAGCTCAAGTTCACCATGCCCAAGTTCAATGGAAGCAACGATCCCGAAGAATACCTTTCATGGGCATTGAAATTTGACAAGATCTTCCGTTTGCACAATTATGAAGAACAGAAGAAGATCGCGATGGCATGCCTTGAGTTCCAAGATTATGTCCTCGTTTGGTGGGAACAAGTCAGAGAGCGCCGCGAGGCAAGAGGTGATCCACCCATCACTACTTGGGCACAAATGAAGGATGTCATGAGAGCACGCTTCGTGCCTACCTACTACAACCGCGACCACTTCAAGAAACTCCAACAACTCAAGCAAGGAATCAAGAGCGTTGAAGAGTACTACAAGGAAATGGAGATTGTCATGATACGAGCCAATGTCAAAGAAGATGATGAGCAAACTATGGCAAGGTTCCTGAATGGACTCAATCATCCTATCAAGAAGATCGCCAACTTCCAACCATACTCGAACCTCATCGAACTAGTGCATCAAGCTACCAAAGCGGAACGGCAAGTACAAGACGACTTCAAGTATGCCAAGTTCTCATCCAAGTCCTATGGCCTCTCCAACAATCAAGCTTCGACGACTCCAACACCTTCTACCTCAACCAAGCCTTCTACAAGCAACGGCGACAAGTCAAGTTACAAGAAAGCTTCGACAAGCTCAAGTCGTCCTCCTACTACAAGAAACTTCAAGAAAACTCCATCATCATCTACTCCACCCGATGCGACCATCAAAACAAGTTCTATCAAATGCTTCACATGCGGCGGCCGAGGCCACAAGTCCTATGAGTGCACCAACAAGCGCACAATGATCTTCAACAACGATGGCACTTATGATTCTATGAGCGAAGGAGAAATGGAAGCCCTTGAGCAAGTGGCCATGCACCGCCAAGTGAACAATGAAGAAGAACAAGTCTTTTGTGATCAAGATTCAAGCCCCGCTCTTTTTGTCTCCAAGGTCTTGACTCTTCAACATCAACAAGACGAAGATCAAAGATGCCATATCTTTCACACCAAGGCCGGAACCAATGGACGATCCGTCAAGGTCATCATCGATGGAGGGAGTTGCCACAACTTAGCAAGTGAAGAACTATGCTCCAAGCTCCAATTGGTCAAGATGAAGCACCCTCACCCCTACAAGTTTCAATGGCTAAGCGACACCGACACCATACAAGTCGAGCATAGAGTACAAGTCTCTTTCAAGATCGGCGCCTATGAAGACATATTGGAATGTGATGTCCTTCCGATGACCGTTTCGCACCTCCTCCTTGGACGGCCATGGAAATTGGACCGAGGTGTCATTCACAATGGGCTTACAAATCACTATAGCTTCAAGATGAAAGGGAAAGAGTTCGTGCTACGTCCTATGTCTCCAAGCCAAGTGCTCGCCGACAAGCAAGCCACCCATCGTGGAGAAAATAGTGAGAGAGCGATCCACCAAAAAGAGAGTGAGCACCACAAGCCCAAATTGAGTGACTCCACGATGAGCGACAAGAAAAACTTAGTTCTCTTTGCCACCAAACGTGAGATGAGAGAAGTGTGTGAGAACCCATCAAGTGTCCTACACTATGTCCTATTGTGCAAGGACAAGGTCACAAAAACTAACAACTCTCACGATCTACCTTAGGAGTTATCTTCTCTATTGCAGGAATTCCAAGATGTTTTCCCCGATGAGCTACCTCCGGGTCTACCTCCACTACGAGGCATTGAGCACCGAATTGATCTCATCCCCGGAGCGCCGCTTCCCAACAAAGCTCCATACCGCGTCAACCCCGAAGAAACCAAAGAAATACAAAGGCAAGTAAAGCATCTCATAGACCATGGTCATGTGCGTGAAAGTTTGAGTCCTTGTGCCGTACCGGTCATTCTTGTGCCAAAACGTGACGGTAGCTTTCGCATGTGCTCCGATTGTAGACCTATCAATGCTATCACCGTTAGATATAGGTACCCCATTCCACGCCTTGATGATATGCTTGATGAACTTAGCGGTGCCACTATATTTTCCAAAATTGATCTTAAGAGTGGTTACTATCAAATCCGCATACAAGAGGGTGATGAATGAAAAACCGCCTTCAAAACCAAGTTTGGTTTGTATGAGTGGTTAGTCATGCCTATGGGTCTCTCGGAAGCACCGGGCACTTTTATGCACCTTATGAATCATGTCTTTCGCCCTTACATTGGTATATTTGTTGTGGTTTACTTTGATGACATTCTTGTGTTTAGCAAATCTATCCAAGAACATGTCACCCATGTCCGCACCGTTTTGCAAACTCTTAGAAAAGAGCGTCTCTATGCTAATAAGGAGAAATGCCTATTTGGTGTTGATAAGCTCATTTTCTTGGGTTTTGTGGTCTCTTCTAAGGGTGTTCATGTTAATGAATCTAAGATCAATGCTATTAAAACTTGGCCGCAACCAACCAATTTGCAACAAGTGCGTAGTTTTCTTGCTTTAGCCGGTTTCTACCGTAGATTTGTGAAGGATTTTAGCACCATTGCTTCACCTTTACATGCTTTGAGTAAGAAAAATGCACCATTTGTTTGGGGAACACCTCAAGATATTGCTTTCAATGAGCTTAAGAACTTGCTTACTCATGCTCCCATCCTTGCATTACCCAACTTCGACAAACCTTTTGAGATTCATTGTGATGGTAGCGATAATGGCATAGGAGGTGTGTTAACGCAAGAGAAGCGCCCCATAGCTTACTTTAGTGAGAAATTATCCGGCGCACAACTCAATTACCCCATCTATGACAAAGAGCTATATGCTTTAGTGCGAGTTTTGCATGAATGGGAACATTACCTTCGCCCACATGAGTTCATCATCCATACCGACCATGAAACACTTAAATACCTTAAGGGTCAAACTAAGTTGAACAAGCGTCATGCTAAATGGAGTGAATTTATTGAGTCTTTTCTTATGTCATCAAGTACATTAAGGGTAAAGAAAATGTTGTGGCGGATTCGCTTTCCCGTATATGCATGCTTGTCACTAACCTTGAGTTGAATGTCATTGGTTTTGAGCATATCAAAGACTTGTATGAACATGATCCTACATTCGCCATACCTTATGCCAAGTGTTTGATGCATACTTCTTGGGATCGATACTACATCAAAGATGTATATCTTCTAAGTGCTAACAAACTTTGCATCCCCGAGTCCTCTTTTCGTTTGTTGCTTTTGCAGGAATCTCATGGAGGCGGACTCATGGGACACTTTGGATGCGATAAAACATTTGCTACGCTCTCCAAGAACTACTTTTGGCCCAAGATGCATCGCGACGTCAATTGCTTCACCAACCGTTGTTCTACATGTCGCAAAGCTAAGTCTAAAGCCCAATCTCATGGCCTCTATATGCCACTTCCAATTCCATATCAACCATGGGAAGATATTAGCATGGACTTTGTGCTTGGTTTGCCTAGAACTCGAAATGGAAAGGATTCCATTTTTGTTGCCGTGGACCGTTTCTCCAAAATGGCTCATTTCATTCCTTGCAACAAGATAGACGATGCTTCACATATTGCAAATTTGTTTTGTAGTGAAACCTTGCGCCTTCATGGAGTACAAAAGACTATCGTCTCGGACCGCGACGTCAACTTCCTTAGCTACTTTTGGAAGACTCTATGCGCAAAAATCGGAATCAAGCTACTCTTCTCCACGGCATACCATCCTCAAACCGATGGTCAAATGGAGGTGACAAAACGCACACTCTCCGCTTTACTTCGAGTACTCATCAAGAGGAACATCAAGGAGTGGGAGGAGGGCCTACCTATCACCGAGTTCGCCTACAACCGAGCAAGACCCTCAACAACCCGCAAGTCGCCTTTCGAGGTCGTTTACGGATTCAACCCATTGTCACCATTGGACATTCTTCCCCTACCACTACAAGAGCGCATCAATTTGGATGCAAGTGCGCGTGTGACACATCTCAAGAAGATGCATGAAGATACAAGAAACACCATCGAGCGCAAAGTTCAACGCCTTGCGACCAAGCTCTACTTGAACAAGCAACCTATGGTCTTCAACATTGGTGATCAAGTGTGGCTACACCTTCGCAAGGACTGCTTCCCACAAGAACGCAAATCCAAGCTTCGTCCACGAGCGGATGGACCCTTCAAGGTGCTTGCACGCTACAACGACAACGCTTACAAGATCGAACTTCCACGAGACAAGTACAACGTCAGCGACATCTTCAACGTCAAAGTTCTCTCTCCTTTCCATGGTGATGAAGATTTTGATCCGAGGATGGATCTTCCCCAAGGGAGGGGAGATGATGCGGAGCATCCCAAGGTCATCCCCATGGACCTACCATCGTCTCACCAAGTGCCTACCAGGCCCATTACTCGATCACGTGCAAGAGCCCTTGAAACCGAGGTGACATCTCTCCTCTCACAATTCCACTCCGATGCACATGAAGCATGGCTACTACCTCATATGGATACATTATGCATACTCAGGTACAATGGAGAATCTAATGAGCAAGGACAAGAAGAAGAGGAAGATGGACGAGAAGACGGAGAAGAAGAAGAGTTGCAGGAAATTTCCCAGCCACCGGACGACCGACCGGGACCGGACGTCCGGTGCCTGAAGCGTCAGCCGAGCTCCAGCCAGCAGACGTCCGGCCCGGACCGAACGACCGGTGCCCCTGCACCCGAAGTGAACGAGCAGACGTCCAGTCCGGACCGGACGACCGGTGCACCAGCACCCGAGGCAACATCAGCGGAAGTCCGGAGCCTCCGGACGTCCGGCGCCCCCATCATAGAGCAGAACCAGCGGACGACCGGAGGACACCGGATGTCCGACAGCTCCCGAGACACCGAACAACCGGTCCCCAGGGGACGTCCGGTACCTGGCTGCATCCAGATTCGGGCCCGAGGCCCATGTACCCCTTCACTTCGCCCCTTTTGCACTTAGACTATAAATAGACCCCCCATTTATCCTAGCTAGGGTTAGTGTTGGTTTAGCTCATATTTCGAGATAGAGCTTCGCTCATCCATACTGATCTCCTCCTCGAGAGAGACTACGGCCCCTCTTCGGAGAAGATCAACTTGGATTCAAGACCCCCTCTTGGGCGGCCCCATCAAGACCTCCTTCTAGGAGAAGAACCGGTTACTTGTATCGTCCTTTGTTAACCTTGGATCATCGTGCATCTGTTTGTGTTTCGGGAATCTAGCACATATGTGATCTATTTCTTGTTGGTTGAGTGTTTCTCTTGTGTTTCCCCTCGTTTTCTCCCTCGTGTTCTTCGTGTTCCTCGTAGGGATCCGCTCCTTTCGTGAAAGATCGGCCATCTAGGGTTCCACCCTACATCAAGATCCACTTCGGAGAATTATGCTACAACACTCAAAGATGGCAACAAAATACATGGCTGGGATCCACTCATAAAGCTTAACAAAAGATGAACACTGAGCTACGGCCAATTCATCCATTAACAGGTTCAAACAAGCATGGCAAAAGAGCAATTGATAAACATGTTTCAGAATTAGTGAAATTAACACTAGTGTGGAATTTCAGATCAGGTAGCACTCTTTGAAGCATGAAAACTATATGCTACAGGAACCTAACATGGCAAAGAAAGGCATGGCATGAAGCTACTCAAAGAGCTTAACGAAAGTCCCTTAGTGACCTTGAGCCAAAAGGGATCATAAAATACCATTGCAAGCATGTGAACATGGCAAAAACATAATTAGATCTCACACTTAGAGAAAAACTGGAGCATGCAAATCTGTTAACGAGTAGGCATGTTTACGAGCTCGATGCACTCACTACAGAGCAAGGCATGACAATCTAAGGACACACCCATCAAGAATACACATTATATAAGCCAGACATGGCAAGAACAATATAGCATGCACGGATCAACAACAACATCCTCGGCAAAATCGCTAACAAGTAGACAATCTGCCAGGAATTACGAAATAGCGAGAGTAGAGATCGATTGACTCAAGCTAGCTTGCTCCATAAATGTAAACAAAGACACGGATGGATAGAGCACCACAAGATTAACAAATCATCCTTACTGATCATCCTATCTCATGCAGGCGCAAGTGCAGTGTCGTTTATTTTCCATCACAGCCTTCTCTCACCCGCCTGCCTGACCGTGCGGCTGACGTTTGGACTCCACCTGGGTGGTCCCGGCTTGTCTGTGTCTCGTGTGGGAATTGTTTGGGTGTAGTTTGTCTGCCTCGTTTGCGTTTGGATCGAGCAATCGGTCCCTTGCATGCTATATAGAAACATCACGTCCTCTGTTCGTCCTTCCGCCTCGCTCCAGCCGCCGCCTCTCCTCCTCTGTTCCTCGTTCCACCGGGTCAGCCACTGCGTTGGTTCTCTCGCCGTTCCTCCCGTAATAGGCACGGATCACTAGAAAACAACATGAACATATGGCATATTGATAAAAACAGATCAAGGACTTAGTGAAATTTCTAAGTCCCTGAAATTAGCATTAACGAATGGACTACTTTGCAAGCTTGTGCTAGTCACCACACATATCACAAAAATACATGGATAGCACCTCGGTAGAGATGGCAAAGGATTATAACAAAACACATGTAGAGCTCATGAGCATATCAAGCACACATTAATCATGGCAAAATGATAAATAGCTATTTGGTGCAGCAGATCTGACAATTAACACAAATAGCTCTCTTCCAACAGCATTTCGGGCATCAATATGAGCTCAAAAGAAAATGATGCAATGAGATAAAATGATGTACTCTCTGAGACAAACATTTTGATATGCTATACGCCCAAAACGGAGCTACGGATGCGGAGATATAGCATGATGAAAAATGCAAATTATCTAGGGTTTCGGGAGAAAGTCAACCGAGGAGAGATTCTCAGATCTGGATCGGCACGCTTCCCGAGGTCGGATCCGAGCTCGCCGGAGGACTTGCCGGCGTCGATGGGTGGTGGCGGCCGGAGTTCTCACCGGGGAGGGCGCCGGCATGGAGGAGGAGGCGTGGGGCGGCGCCGGAGTTGGTGGTGGTGGTCGCGGGCGTGGGCACCGGAGCCGCGGCGGCGGGCCAGCGCTGGAGCTCAGTCGGAGCTCGGGCGGCGATGGCGTGCGGCGACGGGCCGTGCCGGGGATGGAGGAGGCACGCGCGGGCGGTGGTGCACGGGAACCGGGCCGGGAGGGCCCCGCCTGGGCCCGGGCGGGCCGGCGCGGCGGTGGACAGCGGCGATGTGGGCGCGAGGCGGCGGCGAATGGGCGGCTGCCACATGGCGGCGGACACCGCGGGCGGACACGTCCGTCGGCAGGAAGATGTCCGGCGGGTGAGGGGAGAGAGGGGCTAGGGTTTGCGCGAGGATTTCGGGGGAGGACCTATTTATAGGCATAGGAGGAGCTAGGAGAGTCCAAATGAGGTGCGGTTTTCGGCCACGCGATCGTGATCGAACGCTCTAGACGATGGAGAGGGTTTTGGTGGGTTTTGGGCCAAATTGGAAGGGTGTTGGGATGCCACACACATGAGGCCTTCTCGGTCCCTCGGTTAACCGTTGGAGCATCAAACGAAGTACAAATGGTACGAAACTTGACAGGCGGTCTACGGTAGTAAACCAAGGCCGCTTGGCAAGTCTCGGTCCAATCCGGAAATGTTTAACCCCCACACACGAAAAGAAGGTAGAAAGGACCACCGGAGGAGATAGGAGCGCCGGAATGCAAAACGGGCAACGGGGAAAATGCTCAGATGCATGAGACGAACACGTATGCAAATGCAATGCACATGATGACATGATATGAGATGCATGACAACGACAACAACACATGGAGACAAAAACCCGAACGCGAGGAAATAGAATAACTTAGCACCGGAAACGGCAAGAGTTGGAGTACATATTAGGTAAATTACATCCGGGGTGTTACAATCTCCTCATGATCATTAGTGGAAACATCACACGGAGAATATTGACAACATCCAAAACAATGCATATTTGGAACAATGTGATCATGGCATGGCATAGTAGATGAATTGTGCAAATCATGTAAAGGAAGCATGTCAATATCATCACAAGAAAAACAAAAGCCAATGACCATCATCTCGTCATCTATGCCAAAAGTGCAAATGGGAATTATTGTAACGGGGCATGCATAGTCACTATGTTGAGATTGAAATGAGGCTATATGGGAGATCTCACTCATAGCATATGACAAGTTCAATGGATTGTCAAACATGATGTGACCAAAAGAATTTTCACATGATATCCTATGAAGCATAGCATCACAACTAGATAAATCAACATGCTCATCATCATATTTATCATAAATAGGTGAGTCATGACATGAAGAAGTCTCACTTGCGTGAAGCATGGTAATAGGTGGATCAACATCATGCAAGAAATCATTCGTGAAATAGTCCACATGATGACATGATATGAGATGCATGACAACGACAACAACACATGGAGACAAAAACCCGAACCCGAGGAAATAGAATAACTTAGCGCCGGAAACGGCAAGAGTTGGAGTACATATTAGGTAAATTACATCCGGGGTGTTACAATCTCCTCATGATCATTAGTGGAAACATCACACGGAGAATATTGACAACATCCAAAACAATGCATATTTGGAACAATGTGATCATGGCATGGCATAGTAGATGAATTGTGCAAATCATGTAAAGGAAGCATGTCAATATCATCACAAGAAAAACAAAAGCCAATGACCATCATCTCGTCATCTATGCCAAAAGTGCAAATGGGAATTATTGTAACGGGGCATGCATAGTCACTATGTTGAGATTGAAATGAGGCTATATGGGAGATCTCACTCATAGCATATGACAAGTTCAATGGATTGTCAAACATGATGTGACCAAAAGAATTTTCACATGATATCCTATGAAGCATAGCATCACAACTAGGTAAATCAACATGCTCATCATCATATTTATCATAAATAGGTGAGTCATGACATGAAGAAGTCTCACTTGCGTGAAGCATGGTAATAGGTGGATCAACATCATGCAAGAAATCATTCGTGAAATAGTCCACAAGTGGGACAAGAGAAGCACCATCACCTATGTTACCTATGGAGCATCGCTCATGTGTTGTAGGTGAGGTGTCGAAGACCAAGTCATGGTCATCTTCATCTTGATGGAACCATGTGGGGGTGCATCTTCTTCCACCATGGCCATCGTTGTCTCCATTGGAGGTATGTACTCGTCGAGGATAGGCATGTCGTCATGTAGGATACCTAGCACCAAAGAAGAAAACACACTAGGAGTAGAGGTTAAGTCGTTAGAAATCAAGGCCTCACGTGCCGTCTCAACTACCTCACTCACTAAGTGTTGTGGCTCACTCACTCCCTCTTGGATGCTCTCACTCGTATGGTTGGTGGAGTCACTCAAATGGCTCTCAACCTCACATAGGATGTGTGGCATGCTCTCAAGTGTGGGGCTAGTGGTGGTCACACTCATCCTCTCATAGGAAATGCTCTCAATGTCACGTGTGCTGGAGTCACTCATGTCACTCATGTGGTGGTGGCTCTCCTCACATGGCAATTGGGGCATCTCGTCACATGTCGTTGTCAGAGAGATGTTGGTGCAAATGTCTCCATGCTCAATCATGTCGTGGTCGTAGCCGTGGATGAAGGCCGAAGATGGCACATCATCACTATCCTCGAAGACCAAAGATAAGGTCTCACGAGCGGTCTCGTAGCTTGACTCGGAGTTTGAGTCCAATATGGGTGTCATCTTCATATTGTTGAAGAGGTCCGTGCTCGTCGCCGTGGTCGAAGAGGATGGCCCTAGGTCGACCTTCTTGTCGCCGTCTTGTTGTAGGAGGTCCATATGATGTGGCACGTCATAGCTCGTCTCCATGACCGAAGGGAAATTCCCATGCTCGACCATCTTCCTTGAGGGGCTTCTGAAGATGGAAGTGTCGCCCTCACTTGTAGGTGGTCGCCTTGGACTTGATGAAGTCAATGTGGGCGTACTCGTGGGAAGTAGGCGACGATGCCGTACGTCGAAAGGCGAAGATGCCTTGATAGCACTTGGCGAAGATGCCGAAGTGGTTGTTGTAGCCGTAGCGTGCTCTTGGTGGTGCTTGTCTCCCGGTCTTCTCTTGTGGTCATGAAGTTTGGACTTAGCGTGAAGTAGGGCTTGTTGGGACTTGTATGTAGGCGCATCTCGAGCATCTTCATGTTGATGGTGGCGTTGTCGCACTTGAGCTCGTGGTAGATGTCGTTCATCGTGATCGTGCACATGTTGCATGGAGGTGACATGCCCTTCATGATGAGATGGATCACGAACGTGATGGTGGTCGCCATGGAGTTGTGGACGTGGACGACTTGCGCTTGTGTCGCTTGGGCGCTCCAACGAGGATCGATGTGCTTGCCGCCGCCTTGAAGATGACGAAGGGGAAGTAGACTTGATCAATGTCCGAATCTCCTCCATCCTTGCATCTTGCTCCTCCTTTTGTGCGGAAAGCTTGTTGTCGATGTAGTCCCTTTTCCTCTCTTTGGAGAGGTGAATGTCAGTGGAGAGGTTCTCGATGCGCTCTCACAATCTTGATTGTGTGCCTTGCATTTGTTGTTGTAGATCGAAGATTGACGCATTGGTGATGTAGTTGTTCACGCCGTCATTGTTGTCGAAGACCGGAGATGAAATGCCTTGCCGATCCATCACTCCAAGAGAAAAGTGTGAGTGGTAGAAAGAGAAGAACGAATACCAAATGTACCTTGACCGAAGTTGAAAGTGGATCAATGATCACTCCAATGTGGACAAGGAAATAGCACAATTGGTACCAATTCTTGTCGGTTTCTCGCACCTACACAAGTAAGGCTTATGGTGGAGCTCGGTGAGGATAGTGCACAAAAAATTGATGTAAAATGTTAGCAAGAGTCAATAATGTTGAAAGAGATTCACAAATTCGCAAGTGAAACAAGTAGACCAATAGCAATATGGGTGGCACACGGAAAAGCACACACGGATAGATAAATGGGGTCGTGCAACCAAGGATGAGCTCAAAATGTGGAATCCACGGAAAATGCTCTTGTTGCACAACTCTAGAGAGACGCTAGCATGATTGCTCAATAGGCGGATACGACACTTGTGCACAACCTATAGGAGACAAAAATGCAATGACTTCTGTCCCAAGTATGCTATGTAGATATAGTTCCCGGTGTTATGATCCAAGATGATCTTATATGACAATGTGGTATGATGCTATGGCACTTGCTTACAAGCTCTTTGCTCACTCTTTTTCTTTGCTTAAAAGCTTTATTCCTTTTTTTGTAAGGCCACTTTGTGAAATGCACAAACCAAGGTAGCAATTGTATATATGCGGGAACAAACTTGAGGCACACGAGATGATATGATACCAATATGATATGGTATGTATGCAATGTATGGTGTAGATCACTAATGTGCACAAGTAACATTGCCGGCAATACTCAAATGGCTAGTCTCGATAGGCAAGTAATGCAAAATGGGCTAGGGTTTATGAATGCAATGGCAAGGGAATATACAATGGAGGGATACCACGATACCAATATGATATGGAGGTTACCGTCCGCGGTGATGATGAGTGGCGGTGATCTTGATGGAGATACCAAGATGATGGAGACTCGTCCCTAAGTTGCTGAAACACCTTAGGAAACGGAAAAACCACAAACTCAAAATCTCAAATGTCAAATGTCAAAATGGTGGTAGCGGGATGCGGTGCTGGTTGCGGAAGCTCAAAGGGATTGTGGAAATGCAATGATGGGTTGTGGAGTATGCAATGCGGAAGTGGAGGTTATGGTGGTGTACTATACATGGTGTCTGAGTTGAAAGCACGGTCCCTAAGTAGCCGAAACACCTTAGGAGACACAACTCACAACACAAACAAAATTGGGTTAAGTTGGGGTGGCGGAAGTGTATAGTGGTCAAGCCTATGCGGAAGTGGTGGTGGTGGTTGAAGAAGAAGCAACTGTCCCTAAGTAGCCTAGACACCTTAGGAGACTCAAATCACTCCTATAGCTACCACTAATGCGATGGGGAACAAAATTGGTTAGGTTGCAGAAGGCTATGGTGGTGTAGCGGATGATAGGGTGGAGGGCCTATGCAAACTTGCCAAATTTTAGAAACTTCGATGGAGTGAAATGATGTTGGTGGTATTTTTTGTGGGAAGGAGGATGTCAAGAGCTTCAAAACGAGCTAAAGAACGTCAAAATCGGAGTTCGGATGAATTAGTTATGGCCGAAACAAAAATCAGCCGAAGTCAGTTTTTACAGGTAGCGGGCGTCCGCTAATGGACGGATGTCCTGTGGCCGGACGTCCGGTGAGCTCCCAAATCCGCTAATTTTCATCCGGGTTAGGGGTTCCGGTCGTCCAGTGGATGACGGACGTCCGGTCGTTCCAGGGGCTCCGGACGTCCGGTAAAGTGACGGTCGTCCGGTGGTCGGGGTCAACGTGAGATTTCAGATCCGGACGCGATTTTGGGCGGAATTTGGGGATTTTGGGGTCAAAATTGATGAGATTTCATGGATGGAAAGTGGGGAAAATTGGGGAAATGCTAGATCCACTCGAAACCAAGCAAATCCATGGACCAAAATCAACAAAACATTATCAAACCAACAAATCACAAAAAAATTGGGGCTATTTTTGGTGGGGATTTTCGAATTTGGGGAAGAACACAACAAAATTAGGCTAGAAAACACAACGGGGAGGCTCCAAATTTGTGATAAACCTAAGCTCTGATCCCAAGATGATGAAGGGTGAAACCCTAGATGGTCGATCTTTCACGAAAGGAGCGGATCCCAAAGAGAAACACGAAGAACACGAGGGGGATTCATGAGGGAAGACACGAGAGAAACACTTAAACCAACAAGATTCGATTACACATGTGCTAGATCCTCGAAACACAAAGAGATACACGATGATCCAAGGTCAACAAAGGAAGATACAAGTAACCGGTTCTTATCCTAGAAGGAGGTCTTGATGGGGCCACCCAAGAGGGGGTCTTTAATCCAAGGGGATCTTCTCCGTAGAGGGGCCACAGTCTCTCTCGTGGGGTAGATCCATAATGGATGAGCGTAGCTCTATCTCTCAAATGAGCTATCACAACGCTAACCCTAACTAGGAGGAGGTGGAGGAGTATATATAGTCTAGGCGAATGAAAGGGTAAGTGGCTTCGGCCCAACACACGGGCGGGCGCACAGGCGTCGGACGTCCGACAGGTACCGGACGTCCGGTGGCTCGCGAGGGTCCGGTCGTCCGGTGCATGTCGGACGTCCGGCGTTTTGGCTCTGGACAGGTGGTGTCGGACGTCCGGTCGGCGTCGGTCATCCGGGCGCTGGAGAGTGTGCGGTCGTCCGGGTGCTGGGAGCCATCGGACGTCCGGCGGCTCCGGTCGTCCGTAGATTCGGCTCGGGTCCTCAGGGGCCGGACGTCCGGGCTGGGCCGGTCGTCCGGTGGCCGTAGCTTCGCGCAGCTTCTTCTCTTAGTCCTTGTACTTGGCGTCCTCACTAGCTATTCCGTTGGATGTGGTGACTTCGTGGCTTTCCTCCAAGTACCTGATCATGCATAGAACACACGTTGGAGGTAGTAGCCATATCTCACATGTAGAAAGTGATGGTTCGGAGAGGAGCGAGTTCACCTTGTGTCCAATGGCGTATGTTCGAGGTCTCATCATATGTCCACTTGGGGTTAGGAGAGTATTCGGAGTGTACATGGGGATGAACGTGGGATGCTCCGCATCAGCTTGGAAGATAAGTGAGTCCATCAACTCCAACGGCATCACTGAGTATAGAACCACGACCTAAAACTCCTTAATCGTCGTCTGAAAAGTCTGCAACATTAACGTTGCAGCCCGAAACGGGTCAGCACATGGAATATGCTGGCAAAGTAACACATAGAGAGTAATGGAATGAAACATCTATACTATATGCATATTTGGCTGGTGGAAAGCTCTATGGTTACAGTTTTGCGTAAAGCTGATTTTTCACTACTGCAAAGGAATATATTTTATTTAACTATCATGGTAGTTGTTAAACATTGAGAATGGTTGACAGCATTCTCAATCCCAATTAAGCATCATCATTAAACAAAACCCATCAAAATCAAATTTTAGAGTAACATGTTGAGATTCACATGATAATCCAAGTACTAGATACTCAAGATGTCCATAACCGGGGCACAGCTAACCATGATTAGTTTATACACTCTGCAGAGGTTTGCGCACTTTTCCCCACAAGACTCGATCGCCTCCGTTTGGTTTCTCGCACTACACTGTGTTTGAGAAATGGATGACCGAGACATAGTCTTTCAGAAGCGCTAGCACCTTACGATGGATAGACCGTTACACCTACTTTCCCCTACATCTTCTAGTCTACCCTGTAAGAGTTCGCACGACTTAA
The DNA here is from genome assembly GCF_018294505.1 of Triticum aestivum. Classification (NCBI taxonomy): domain Eukaryota; kingdom Viridiplantae; phylum Streptophyta; class Magnoliopsida; order Poales; family Poaceae; genus Triticum; species Triticum aestivum. The sequence goes on from NC_057794.1 coordinate 198,928,953, forward strand.
TCAACTATGCTAGAGCCCATAATAGCTTGTGGCTGCACACGGAAGTTTCTAGTATGAAAAATCTCATGATCCCTTTGGGCCTGGGTGGCGGTCCATAAAGAAAAACAGGTAATCCTGGAATAAACAGGTACCTCAATCCACCCAGATGTGTGTTTAAGTTGCCACCTTAGATAAACCATTAATTAACAAACCCACATCTGTCATGGATATCACTCACCCAATCCACGTCTACTAGCATAGCATAGCAATAGTAAGCAAACGTAGAAGTAACTCCCGAAGGTTTGATAATACAACAGGTAATAGGTACTACCTCAACTACTTCCCATCCCACAATTTAATTAGTTCCTAATCATGCAATGTTTGAGGATTGATCTAATGCAATAAAACTGGGTAGTAGAAGGTAAGATCAAAGTGTTACTTGCCTTGCTGATGATCCGCGAAACCTAGAGATTCGAAGTAACAGGCGGCGCACTCCGGGTATTATATCGCAGACAAACAAACAAGCATACAATATGTATTCAACTAATGCACAGGTAAAACTCAAATAAGAGATCTAACCAGAAAGTTCAACTTAAGAACTCCAGTTTGCAAAAAGAATCAAATCAAACGAAGCAACGAAAGTCAAACGGCAAAAGAAACAGGGTTCGTTTACTATTCTGGATATAGGGCAATTTTTATAGTGGCAAAAACTTGTTTAAGTTGGTTAAACAGATAGAGGGTTTCGAGACGAAACTCCAGGCGCTTGAATCACATGATTCCTATAAACAAGCGAAAAGTTATACTAAAACGAAGATCGGATCAGGAATCGCAATCAGAAAAATCGCGGATTTAATCTGAGAAAAGAAAACGACGAACGTTCGCTAGAACAAACAAACGCTTGCTATTTAAATAAATCGGAAAACCGATCTATTTAAAAAACCGAAACTAAAAAAACGAACAAAACCGTCGGAAAAACCGAACTGTTTTTCGGGAAAACCGCGTAAAAAAAAACTACCCGGCAACTCCGGCGAGGCTCCGAAGGCGGCGGCGGCGGTCGGCAGCGGCGGTGGGGCGGCAGTCGGTGGCGCGGGGCGGCGGTGAAGGCGGCGGCGGCGGCGCTAGGGCGGCGGGGCGGCGCGCTAGGGTTTGGGAGTTCCTGGGCTGGGCTCTCCGGCTTATAAAGCCTGGACGGGCCTAGTGTCCGGGTCGGACACGGCCCGTAGGTCGGTTGTGTTTTTTTAATATTCCACGCAGAAAAACAAATAAAAGAAATACTAAATGACTCCAAAAATCCCGAAATAAAATTTCCCCGGCTTCTAAAATCAAGCCGCACAAGGTGAGCATTTATTTAGGGCCTAAATGCAATTTTGAAAAACGCACATTTTTCCTAAATTCGAATAAAATATGAAAAAACTCCGAAATAAAATCTTATTTTATTTTATTATTAAATCCTCAATATTTCTTTATTTCGGGAAAGTGATGTAGGGTGGAACCCTAGATGGCCGATCTTTAACGAAAGGAGCGGATCCCTACGAGGAACACGAGGAACGCGAGGGGGAAAACGAGGGGAAACACAAGAGAAACACTCAACCAACAAGAAATAGATCACACATGTGCTAGATCCTCGAAACACAAAGAGAGATACAAGATCCAAAGTCAACAACGGACGATACACGGTAACCGGTTCTTCTCCGTGAGGAGGTCTTGATGGGGCCACCCAAGAGGAGGTCTTGAATCCAAGGGGATCTTCTCCGTAGAGGGGTCACGGTCTCTCTCGTGGAGTAGATCCGTAATGGATGAGCATAGCTCTATCTCTCAAATGAGCTATCACAATGATACCATAGAAAGGAGGAGGGAGAGGTCTATTTATAGTCTTAGTGCAAATGGGGGGAAAGTGAAGGGGTACATGGGCCTCAGCCCACAACTGGACACAGCCAGGTACCGGACGTCCACTGGGGACCGGTCGTCCGGTGGCTCGTGGGCGGCCAGACGTCCGGTAGGGGCCAATCGTCTGCTCGATTTGGCTCGGATGCTGGTGTAGCGGATTTCCGGTCTGGACCGGTCGTCCAGTCGCCGGTCGTCCGGTGGCGTCGGACGTCCGCTCGTTTGGCTCAGGTGCAGGGACACCGGTCGTCCGGTCTGGACCGGTCATCCGGTGGATCTTAACGCGCCAGACGTCCGGACCCGACCGGTCGTCCGGTGGCTGGAGCTTCTTTGACAGCTCTTCTTCTTGCGTCTTCTCTTCCAGGCTTCCCTCGCGGATGGTGTAGGTGATCATTGGCGCTTGCGCTCCTCCTCATCATCCGTGAAGCTCCGACAATACCTATGCATGCAGGATGGAGGGTCAAGTAGTATACCATCCTCGAAGGGGTCAAGTGAGCACGTGTAAAGGAGAGGATTCACCTTATGTATGTGAAGTAGATGTCGCACGTGTCACTTGCCGAATGAACTCTTGACATGGTGATGTGCATAGGATGCTCCGCATCATCTCCCCTCCCTTGGGAAAGATCCGACCTTAGATCGAAATCCAAATCACCATGGGAAAGAGATGGCATCGCCGTGTAGGAGTGGTCGATCACCAAGTTCTCGTCATCTTGAAGCTCGAAATGGGCACTCTCCAATGTCGCACCGTCTCGTGATTCCTTCAAAAGGAGCAAGGAAAACAAACACTTGGAAAAAGAAATGCGGTTAGCGTTAGTGCAAAACCAAGCATTCAAGAGGTGATTCACCCAACAAGTGTTGTCATCAAGCATAGCATATGGTGTGACAAAGGATTGTGACATGGCATGTAAGCACATAAATTGAGCACAAAGAAGGACATCATGGAAACAAGCAGGTAAATGTGAGGTATTGATGCAAATATTTTGGACAAGTGAAGAAGCATCTACCTCAAGTTCATAGCAAGCATTCACAAATTGCTCAATGAAAGGTCTATGGTAGGCATAAGAATCATTCACAACACCAAATAAAATGAAGTGTCTAAACACATGTGTCAAGTGCAAGACAATCCAAGCATAATGTTCATTGGGTGTAGTGAATATCGTGTGGCACTCAACACAATGGAAAGAGCAATTGTTCATCATGTGTGAGGCAATCAAGGCAAGCATGTAGCAGTCAATGGGACATGGCATATGTGAAGTGATGACATTATTGCAACCAAACATGTGATAGGAGCAAGTAATCCAAGAATTGGATGCAACACACAAGGCATATATATCATGATGCATGGAATTGTGAAAATGACAAGTGGAAGCAAGATCTCTAACATGTGCGCATGAAAGGGGTCCAAGATGATAAATAAGTCACATGGTGCAAGCAACACAAGTAGTATGATCCACAATATGCATGCTCATGGTTTGGGGGTTCTTAAAAGAGAAGGATATCACCTTGAAAGCATGTTCTTGTGCGTCCTTCACAATGCCGAAGTACAAGCAAGTGCGATGTAGAATTGTCGTGGTAGAAGGTGGTTCACTCTCAAGAGCTCGGATTGTCAACTCACATGACGTCGAAGTTGACATGAAGTCCAAGTATCCTACACATGCACACAACAAAAGAAAAATGTATGTGCATGGTAGATAAACAAATCATCCATCATGATGGTTCTCTTCTCTTGCACATAACCATTAGAAGCACAAGTGCGTGAAGAATATGATGCAAAAATGGCAATATTCATGGCACTAGGTATATGGTGCAAAGAGGTAAGACAAGCATGCTTCATAAGGAATATGTCAAAATCTCCAAATATATGTGAGAATGCTATGGGGGCAAACTCATTATCAAGACTAAATGCATAATTGGACTCAATACATGGCAAATCATTTAGCATGAGAGAGGTAACATATGGAGAGATATGACAAGAAGCAATAACAATCATGTCGTGAAAACTAGTGGAGCGAAGATGCAACACACTAGAGGAAAGCATGGCAATGATGTCATGTGAGTAAATAATAGGCATAGGCAATGCACATGACATATCGCAAGCACGAACACAAAGCAAGATCATAGTATAATCATGGGCATGGGGCACAAAGAAAACATGGCAATAATAAGTGATATCTTCACCAAGCTTGCAAATACACATAGAAGTTCTAGAATCAATCATCATGTGTAATGCAAAGCATGGGTCACAAATGCATGGCAAAGGCATAGGAATGAGCATATCATGCAAAGTGAACATGGAAAGATGGGCATATACTATGTAATGTACAATAACCCATATCCAAGTGAGGGCCAAGTAGAAGAAATGCGCGAAGTATTTGCGCGAAGAGAGCGGTGGGAAAGGCAATCCATGGGATTCCAAGTCATCATTGCTCTCTAGAGCTCATTTTGTCAACTCGTGGGATTGCGAGGTTGACAAGTATTCAAGGGTACCTACACAAAAGAAACACAAACGAAAGAAATTGTGCATGTGGTAAATGTACACATCATCCATCATGATGTGTATGTGCACATGAGAGTTAGTACAAGATAAGCATCTCTCAAAGAAATTTGATGCATGGTATAAGAACATGTCATCCATCATGAAAGAATAGTTATTGTGTATAACATGATGGGGAATCAAATTGAGCATACAAGTATAAGGATCATGCAATTGATGGGAGTGATCAAAATCTCCTAAAATGTATGAGGAAACTATGGGGGTCTCCTCATGTGCAATATTGGAAACATCATATGGAGAAAATGGGTAATACCCAAAACAATGCATATCCGAAGTTAGGTGGTCATGGCATGGCATATGAGATAAAGGATGCAAAGGGAGCATATCAATATCATCACAAGAAAAACAAATGCCAATAACCATGGGCTTGTCATCTATGCCATATGTGCAAATTGGGTTAATTTTAATGGCATATGCATAGTCACTATGAAGAGATTGCAAATATGACATGTGGTCGATCTCATGCATAGCATATGACAAGTCAAGCGGATTGGCAAACATGATGTGACCGAGAGAATTAGCACAAGAAATCCTATGTAACATGTCATCACAACTAATAGACTCCACATGGCAATCATCATACTCATCATAAATGGGTAAATTATCGCATGGGGAAGTCATACTAGCATGAAGCATGTCAATAGGGGGATCAACATCATGCAAGCAATCAATGTCAAGAATGTCAACTAGTGGGACTAGATTATCACCTTTACCTATGCTACCTTTGTCATTCCACTCAAGTGGTGTAGGTGAGGTGGTAAAGACCAAATGGTGGTCATCATCATCAACTTGATGGAACCATGTGGGGGGTGCATCATATTCCACCATGGCCATCGTCTTGTCCAAAGGTAGGACGTAGTCATCGTGAATCGGCGCGTCATCATATATGGGACCTAGCACCAAATGAGAAGACACAATAGAGGTAGAGGTCAAGTCGTTAGTGTTGAAAGTGGCTTCACATGACCTATCAACTATCTCACTCTCTCTATGTGGTGGTTCACTCACTCCCTCTTGGTAGGTGCACTCAATGTCACATATGGTGGAGTCACTTAACTCACTCAAGTGGTGGGGGTTGTGGCTCTCCTCACATGGGAATTGTGGAAACACATATATGTGGCTAGTGGTGAAGTCACTCTCACTCTCAATATGGTGGCACAAGTCACTCAAGTCATCATACGTCGCCATGGTCGAAGGGAAAATCCCATGCTCAACCATCTCATCGTTGTCGCCGTGGATGAAGGCCGAAGATGGCACATCATCACTCTTGCCTCCTTAGATGGAAGCATCATCCTTGCTCGTCACCATGTCGCTCGCCTCCAGAGCTTGGTCCTTGATGGTGTCCGTAGTCATAGTCATCGTCGCACCATGTTGAAAAAGAGTCGAAGTAGACTCGGCATCGTCAATGCCACAAAGAGGGATGGCAGTGAAGTCGACCTTGGGAGCATCGTCTTGGAGCTCGTCGGGCTTGGACATCTTGGTGATACTATCCTCATGCTCACCTTCTTGGAGCTTGGTCTTCGGGAAGTGTGCTTGGGGTTGAGAAGCCTTGGCCTTCATGAGTTCTTGTTCCGCCTTGAGAGCACTAATGTAGTTGTCGTCGAAGGACTTGTAGTTCTCGAGGAAGATCGTCTTGGAGGTGTCATTGTGTAATCCCATCATGAAGTGGAACTTCATCGAAATGGGGTCGTCCACGCCGGCTCGTTGCAAGGCAATATTCATCTCCTTGAAGTACTTGTCGATGGACTTGGATCCTTGGATGGTGTTCTCCAATTGGCGTTGAAGTTGTTCTGTGTAGGTTGGAGGCACAAACTCTCGCCGCAAAGCTCTCTTCGTCTTGGGCCAACTCATGTGGTAGCTCTCCGAAGGTGTGTGAAGCCACCATGTGGACGCGTAGTCGTGGAAGTTCCTTGTGGCGCACTTCACTTGATCCTCGGGAGGGATTTGATGTAGCTTGAGGTAGTCGTCCATCAAATGCTCCCACTCGAGATACTCCTCGGGTTCTTGAGTCCCATAGAAAGGAATCGCGTGGTCGATGTCGAGGTCGTAGTAGCTCGTGGAAGTCGCGGACTTTAGCTTGGGAGCTTCTCTTGAGCGTAGTCTTGAGGTGCTTGTTGGCGAAGATGCCATATATCCGAAGACGAAGATGCCTTGAAGTCGCTTGGCAAAGATGCCGAAGTGGTTGGTGTAGCCGTAGCTCTGTCTTGGTGGTGCTTGTCTCACGGTCTTCTCTTGTGGTCATGAAGTTTGGACTTGGCGTGAAGTAGGGCTTGTGGAGCATCATCATGATGATGGTGTCGTTGTCGTGCTTGAGCTCGTCGTAGATGTTGTTCGTCGTCGTCTTGCCCATGTTGTTTGTAGGTGATGGTGGTCGGCATGGAGATGTGGACGAGGACGACTTGCACTTGCATCCTTTTTGCGCTCCGAAGACTTGTGACTTGAATGTCGCCGCCTTGAGGATGATGAAGGGGAAGAACGGTTGATCAACAAGGTCCGAATCTCCTCCATCCTTGCATCTTGCTCCTCCTTTTGTGCAGAAAGCTTGTTGTTGATGTAGTTGTACACACTGTCGTTGTTGTGGAAGATCGGAGATGAAATGCCTTGCCTATCCATCACAAGATTCGAGCCAATATGAGTGGAGAAAGAGAAGAACGAATACCAAATGTGCCTTGACCGAAGTTGAAAGTGGATCAATGATCACTCCAATGTGGAAAAGGAAATAGCACAATTGGTACCAAGTCTTGTCGGTTTCTCACACCTACACAAGTAAGGCTTATGGTGGAGCTCGGTGAGGATAGTGGCACAAAAATTTGATGTAAAATGTTAATAAGAGTCAATAATGTTGAAAGAGATTCACAAATTCGCAAGTGAAACAAGTAGACCAATAGCAATATGTGGCACACGGAAACACACACACGGATAGATAAATGGGGTCGTGCAACCAAGGATGAGCTCAAACTGCGGAAACCACGGAAAATGCTCTTGTTGCACAACTCAGAGAGACGCTAGCACGATTGCTCAATAGGCGGATATGACACTTGTGCACAACCTATAGGAGACAAAAATGCAACAACTTCTATCCCAAGTATTCTATGTATATATGGTTCCCGGGGCTTGATCCAAGATGATTGGAAATGACAATCTTATGTGTAATGTGGGATGATGCTATGGCACTTGCTTACAAGCCCTTTGCTCTTTTCTTTTGCTTAAATGCTTATTCTTTTTTTGTATATGGCCACTTTTGCACAATGCACAAACTAAGATAGCAATTGTGTATATGCGGGAACAAACTTGAGGCACACGAGATGATATGATACCAATATGATATGGTATGTATGCAATGTATGGTGTAGATCACTAATGTGCGCAAGTATCTTTGCCGGCAATACTCAAATGGCTAGTCTCGATAGGCAAGTAACGCAAAATGGGCTAGGGGTTATCAATGCAATGGCAAGGGAATGTACAATGGAGGGATACCACGATACCAAGATGATATGGAGGTTACCGTCCGTGTCGATGATGAGTGGCGGTGATCTTGATGGAGATACCAAGATGATGGAGACTCGTCCCTAAGTAGCCGAAACACCTTAGGAAACGGAAAAACCGCGAACTCAAAATCTCAAATGTCAAATGGTAGTAGCGGGATGTGGTGGTGGTTGCGGAAATGCAATGATGGGTTTTGCAAGTAGGTAATGCGGAAATGAAGGGTAAGGTGGTGTACTATACACGGTGTCGGAGTTGGAAGATGGTCCCTAAGTAGCTGAAACACCTTAGGAGACACAACTCACAACACAAACAAAGTTGGGTTTAGTTGGGGTGGCGGAAGTGTATGGTGGGTAAGCCTATGCGGAAGTGGTGGTGGTGGTTTATGAGGAAGAATCTATCCCTACGTATCCGAAACACCTTAGGAGACTCAAGTCACAACTCAAACAACCGCTAATGCTATGGGGAACAAAATTGGTTAGGTTGCGGAAGTCGGTGGTGGTGTAGCGGATGATGTGGTGGAAGCCCTAGGCAAAGATGCCAAAATTGTCAAAATTTTATGGAGTCAAATGATGATGTTAGTATTTTTGTGGGAAGGAGGATGTCAAGATCTTCAAAATGAGCTAAAGAACGTCAAAATCGGAGTTTGGATGAATTAGTTATGGCCGAAACAAAAATCAGCGGAAGTCAGTTTTTACAGGTAGCGGACGTCCGCTAATGGACGGATGTCCGTGTTGGAAATATTCCCTAGAGGCAATAATAAATTAGTTATTATTATGTTTTCTTGTTCATGATAATCGTTTATTATCCATGCTATAATTGTGTTGATAGGAAACTCATATACATGTGTGGATACATAGACAACACCATGTCCCTAGTAAGCCTCTAGTTGACTAGCTCGTTGATCAATAGATGGTTACGGTTTCCTGACCATGGACATTGGATGTCATTGATAACGGGATCACATCATTAGGAGAATGATGTGATGGACAAGACCCAATCCTAAGCATAGCACTAGATCGTGTAGTTCGTATGCTAAAGCTTTTCTAATGTCAAGTATCATTTCCTTAACCATGAGATTGTGCAACTCCTGGATACCGTAGGAGTGCTTTGGGTGTGCCAAACGTCACAACGTAACTGGGTGGCTATAAAGGTACACTACAGGTATCTCCGAAAGTGTCTGTTGGGTTGGCACGAATCGAGACTGGGATTTGTCACTCCGTGTAAACGGAGAGGTATCTCTGGGCCCACTCGGTAGGACATCATCATAATGTGCACAATGTGATCAAGGAGTTGATCACGGGATGATGTGTTACGGAACGAGTAAAGAGACTTGCCGGTAACGAGATTGAACAAGGTATCGGGATACCGACGATCGAATCTCGGGCAAGTGTCGTACCGAGAGACAAAGGGAATTGTATACGAGATTGATTAAGTCCTCAACATTGTGGCTCATCCGATGAGATCATGGTGGAACATGTGGGAGCCAACATGGGTATCCAGATCCCGCTGTTGGTTATTGACCGGAGAGTCATCTCGGTCATGTCTGCATGTCTCCCGAACCCATAGGGTCTACACACTTAAGGTTCGATGACGCTAGGTTTATAAAGGAAGCTTGTATGTGGTTACCGAATGTTGTTCGGAGTCCCGGATGAGATCCCGAACGTCATGAGGAGTTCCGGAATGGTCCGGAGGTAAAGATTTATATATGGGAAGTCCTGTTTTGGTCGCCGGACAAGTTTCGGGGTCACTGGTATTGTACCGGGACCACCGGAAGGGTCCCGGGGGTCCACCGAGTGGGGCCACCTGCCCCGGGGGGCCACATGGGCTGTAGGGGTGTGCACCTTGGCCTATATGGGCCAAGGGTACTAGCCCCAAGAGGCCCATGCGCCAAAGGATAAGGAAAGGAAGAGTCCTAAAAGGGGAAGGCACCTCCGAGGTGCCTTGGGGAGGAGGGACTCCTCCTAGCCGCACCCTTCCTTGGAGGAAGGGCCAAGGCTGCGCCTCCCCCCCTCTCCCTTGCCCCTATATATATGTGGGGGGTGGGAGGGCAGCCATACCAATGTTCTGGTGCATCCCTCCCCTTCTCCCAAGTCCTTCTCCTCTCCCGTGGTGCTTGGCGAAGCCCTGCAGGGTTGCTACGCTCCTTCACCACCACCATGCCGTTGTGGTGCTGCTGGATGGAGTCTTCCTCAACCTCTCCCTCTCTCCTTGCTGGATCAAGGCATGGGAGACGTCACCAGGCTGTACGTGTGTTGAACGCGGAGGTGCCGTCCGTTTGGCACTTGGTCATCGGTGATTTGGATCACGACGAGTACGACTCCATCAACCCCGTTCACTTGAACGCTTCCGCTTAGCGATCTATAAGGGTATGTAGATGCACTCTCCTTCCCCTCGTTGCTGGTCTCTCCATAGATAGATCTTGGTGACACGTAGAAAAATTTTGAATTTCTGCTACGTTCCCCAAGAGTCCGGTGGCCGGACGTCCGGTGAGCTCGGAAATCCGCTAATTTCCATTCGGGTTAGGGGTTCCGGTCGTCCGGTGGATGATGGACGTCCGGTCATTCCAGGGCCTCCGGACGTCCGGTAAAGTGACGGTCGTCCGGTGGTCGGGGTCAATGCGAGATTTCAGATCCGGGACGCGATTTTGGGCGGACGAACGCTCGCTATTTAAATAAATCAGAAAAACCGATCTATTTAAAAAAATGGAAACTAAAAAAGCGAACAAAACCATCGGAAAAACCGAACGGTTTTTTGGGAAAACTGGCGTAAAAAAAACTACCCGGCAACTCCAGCGAGGCTCCGGCGGCGGCGGCGGGGCTCCGGCGGCGGCGCGGGGCGGCAGCGGCGGTGTTAGGGCGGCGGGGCGGCGCGCTAGTGTTTGGGAGTTCTCGGGCTAGGCTCCCCGGCTTATAAAGCCTGGATCGGCCTAGTGTTCGGGTCGGACACGGCCCGTAGGTCGATTGCGTTTTTTTTAATATTCCGCGCAGAAGAACAAATAAAATAAATACAAAACGGACTCCAAAAATCCCGAAATAAATTTTCCCCGGCTTCTAAAATCAAGCCGCACAAGGTGAACATTTATTTGGGGCCTAAATGCAATTTTGAAAAACGCACATTTTTCCTAAATTCAAATAAAATATCGAAAAACTCCGAAATAAAATCTTATTTGATTTTATTATTAAATCCTCACTATTTCTTTATTTTCGTAAAGTGATGTAGGGTGGAACCCTAGATGTCCGATCTTTCACGAAAGGAGCGGATCCCTACGAGGAACACGAAGAACACGAGGGGAAACACAAGAGAAACACTCAACCAACAAGAAATAGATCACACATGTGCTAGATCCTCGAAACACAAAGAGAGATACAAGATCCAAAGTCAAAAACGGATGATACACGGTAACCGGTTCTTCTCCGTGAGGTCTTGATGGGGCCACCCAAGAGGGGGTCTTGAATCCAAGGGGATCTTCTCCGTAGAGGGGCCGCGGTCTCTCTCGTAGAGTAGATCCGTAATGGACGAGCGTAGCTCTGTCTCTCAAATGAGCTATCACAATGCTACCCTGGAAAGGAGGAGGGAGAGGTCTATTTATAGTCTTAGTGCAAATGCGGGGAAAGTGAAGGGATACATGGGCCTCAGCCCGCAACTGGACACAGCCAGGTACTGGACGTCCACTTGGGACCGGTCGTCCGGTGGCTCGTGGGCGGCCGGACATCCGGTAGGGGCCGGTCGTCCGCTCGATCTGGCTCGAATGCTGGTGTAGCGGATTTCCGGTCTAGACCGGTCGTCAGGTGGCGTCGGACGTCCGCTCATTTGGCTCGGGTGCAGGGACACCTGTCGTCCGGTTTGGACCGGTCGTCCGGTGGATCTTCACGCGCCGGACGTCCGGACCCGACCGGTCGTCCGGTGGCTGGAGCTTCTTCGACAGCTCTTCTTCTTGCGTCTTCTCTTCCAGGCTTCCCTCGCAGATGGTGTAGGTGATCCTTGGCGCTTGCACTCCTCCTCGTCATCCGTGAAGCTCCGACAATACCTATGCATGCACGATGGAGGGTCAAGTAGTAGACCATCCTCGAAGGGGTCAAGTGAGCACGTGTAAAGGAGAGGATTCACCTTTATGTATGTGAAGTAGATGTCGCACGTGTCACTTGCCGAATGAACTCTTGACATGGTGATGTCCATAGGATGCTCCGCATCAGAAAGTCATTTTATTCCCTCTCTCTTATTTTTGTAATAGAAATAGTTGATGATAAAATAATTAAAATCAAATGACCCTATTCTCAAAATTTGAAAAAACTCAAATATGAAAATAACGAAATCCCCAACTCTCTCCGTGGGTCCTTGAGTTGCGTAGAATTTCTATGATCAAAACCAACAGCAAATAAATTATGATATGCAATGATGATCTAATGTATAACATTCCAAATTGAAAATATGGGATGTTACAAACCTACCCCCCTTAAGATGAATCTCGCCCTCGAGATTCGGGTTGGCTAGAAAATAGGTGAGGGTGGTCCTTGAGCAAATCTTCCTCTCGCTCCCAGGTGGCTTCATCCCCCGTGTGGTGGCTCAACTGAACCTTACAAAACCTGATAACCTTGCTGCGGGTGACTCGGCTGGCAAACTCAAGAATCTTAACTGGTTTCTCCTCATAGTTCAAATTGTTATCCAACTGAATTGCTTCCAATGGCACTGTGTCTCTCAAGGGTATGTCAGCCATCTCCGTGTGGCACTTCTTCAGCTGAGAAACGTGGAACACATCATGTACTCCTGACAATCCTTCGGGCAATTCCAACTTGTAGGCTACTTCTCCCATACGTTCCAATACTCGGTATGGTCCTACAAATCGTGGCGCTAACTTTCCCTTAACACCAAAGTGCTTTATTCCCCAAAGTGGGGATACTCGAAGATAAACTCTGTCTCCGACTTCATAAACTGTCTCCTTGCGTTTTGAATCTGCATAACTCTTCTGCCTGGATTGAGCTACCTTTAGCCTATCGCGAATCAATTTCACCTTCTGTTCAGACTCTTTAATCAAATCAGGCCCAAACAACTGGCGGTCTCCAACTTCATCCCACGACAATGGTGTCCTGCACCTGCTTCTATACAAGGCTTCGAAAGGGGCCATCTTTAAACTGGATTGATAGCTGTTGTTGTAAGAGAACTCTGCATATGGCAAATTGTCGTCCCAACTAGATCCATAATCTAGTGCACAAGCTCTCAGCATGTCCTCCAAAATCTGATTGACTCTCTCGGTCTGTCCATCTGTCTGTGGATGAAAAGTTGTGCTGAACTCTAGCCTGGTACCCAAAGTTTCATGCAACTGATTCTAGAACTTTGAGGTAAACTGGGTTCCTCTATCTGATACTATACTCCTCGGAACTCCATGTAAGCATACAATCCTGGTCATGTATATCTTTGCCAACTTAGCACTGGTGTAAGTGGTCTTTACCGGGATGAAATGAGCTACTTTCGTCAACCGATCAACTACAACCCAAATCGAGTCATAGCCTGAACGAGTCCTGGGTAATCCCGTGATAAAATCCATGCCTAACTTATCCCACTTCCATTCGGGTATTGGCAATGGCTGTAGCAATCCTGCTGGCTTCTGATGCTCTGCCTTTACTCTTTGACATACATCACAAACCGCGACATACTCCGCAATATCTTTCTTCATTCCGGTCCACCAGAAGGTATCCTTCAAAACCAAATACATCTTGGTATTTCCTGGGTGAATCGAATATGGTGAGTCGTGTGCCTCTTGCAGAATCAACTTCCTGATCTCCGGGTCATTGGGAACATAAACATGGTCTTCAAACCATAGGGTGTCGTGCTCATCCTCACGAAATCCTTTAGCCTTTCCTTCGCTCATTTTCTCCTTTATAGAGGCAATCTCCTTGTCAGTCTTCTGAGCTTCTCTGATGCTATCCATCAAAGTTGACTGAATCTCCAATGCTGCTACATAGCCTCTCGGAACTATTTCCAAACATAGCTCACGAAGATCCTCGGCTAACACCTTTGGTATTTCTCTTGTCATTAGTGTATTGACATGGCTCTTACGGCTCAATGCGTCAGCTACCACATTAGCCTTTCCGGGATGGTAATGCAATCTTATGTCATAATCCTTGATGAGCTCCAACCATCTCCTTTGTCTGAGGTTTAACTCCTTCTGCGTGAAAATGTATTTCAAACTCTTGTGATCCGTGTACACCTCACAATGATTTCCAATGAGGAAATGTCTCCATGTTTTCAATGCATGCACTACGGCTGCTAATTCCAAATCATGCGTGGCATAATTCAATTCGTGGGGTTTCAGTTGTCGTGATGCATATGAAACAACTCTCCCTTCCTGCATAAGCACTGCTCCAAGTCCGCGTCGTGAAGCGTCGCAATAAACCTCATAATCCTTGGTCTGGTCTCGCAAAATCAACACTGGTGAAGTAACCAAGCATTTCTTCAACTCCTGGAAACTAGCCTCACACTCCTCAGTCCATATGAACTTGGTATCCTTCCTTAACAACTCCGTCATAGGTTTTGCAATTTCAGAGAAATTCTCAATAAATCTCCGGTAGTATCCTGTGAGTCCAAGGAAACTCCGGATCTCTCCAACTATTGTTGGTGCCTCCCACTTGGTCACGGTATCAACTTTAGTGGGATCAACTGCTATTCCTTCTCCGGATATAACGTGTCCGAGGAATCCTACTTCCTTCAATCAAAACTCACATTTGCTAAACTTGGCATATAGTTGATGTTCCCTGAGCTTTCCAAGAACCAAACGCAAATGTTCCTTATGCTCCTCTTCATTTTTCGAGTAAACCAGAATATCATCAATTAACACCACGACGAACTTATCCAAGAACTCCATAAACACTTTGTTCATCATTTTCATAAAATAGGCAGGTGCGTTAGTCAGACCAAATGACATAACGGTATACTCGTACAGCCCATACCTGGTGGTAAAAGCTGTCTTAGGTATATCCTGTTCTCGAATCTTCAACTGGTGGTATCCTGATTGCAGATCGATCTTGGAAAATACCTTAGCTCCTTGCAATCGATCAAACAGATCATTGATCATTGGTAGTGGGTACTTGTTCTTGATCATTACTTCATTCAACCCACGATAATCAACAACCATCCTTAACGATCCATCCTTCTTCTCCACTAGAAGTACTGGTGATCCCCAAGGCGACGAACTTGGGCGAATGTAACCTTTATCTAGTAAATCCTTAATCTACTTCTTAATCTCCACCAAATCCTTTGCGGGCATCCTGTATGGTCTCTTTGATATTGGCCCTGTGCCTGGCAATAGCTCAATCAAAAACTCAATATCTCTATCTGGTGCCATGCCTGGCAACTCTTCGAGAAATACGTCAGGGAAATCCCTTACCACTGGTACATCCTCCTGCACAACTCCTGATAAGGAATTTACTTGTGTCCTATTTGGCACATGCTGGGATACATACTTGATCCTTCTTCCTTCTGGCGTTGTAAGAAAAATTGTCTTACTGGCGCAATCGATGTTTCCCCCATACATCAACAGCCAATCCATACCGAGAATTACATCCAAACCTTGGGTTTCCAGAATAATTAAACCGTTGGGAAAATATGCCTTCCTATACCTAATGGCACTTGGAAACATCCTTGACTAGCCATATACTCTGCTCCTGGTGAGCTTACTAGCATAGGTGTTCTAAGAACCTTAGTGGGCAAGTTATACTTATCCACAAATCCCCTTGATATGTATGAATGCGATGCACCAGTATCAAAAAGAACGACTGTAGTAAATGACTTAACCAAAAACTTACCGATTACTATATCCGGCTGCTCTTCAACCTCCTCCACATTAACGTGGTTCACCTGTCCCCTATTGAAAGGGTTCGGCTTCTTCCCAGAGCTTCCATTGCCATTCTGGCCTTCAGGACATTCATTGGAATAATGTCTGGTCTTCTGACACTTAAAGCAAGTGACTTGGCTCAGGTCTTTCTTGGCTGGGGTTGATGGGTTGGTACGGTTCTGGCCGTTCCTTCCTCCATTACCATTACCATTCTTGGTGCCATTGTGATTGTGCTCAAAACCAACAGCAAATAAATTATGATATGCAATGATGATCTAATGTATAACATTCCAAATTGAAAATTTGGGATGTTACAAATAACAACTACCTACACATCGTGAAACAGCCCTCCGCCGAGTGAGCCGTCTCCCTCTTGCACCTGGGCAAACTGTTGGTGCTGTTGTTGATACTTCTGTGGCTCCTGCTGCTGATGCGGAGGAGGATGATTTTGCCGAAGATTACGAGGATGAGGTTGATCAAAATCAGAACTACGTGCCACCACCAGCACAGCAACCACCAGGTCGTCCACATGCAAATAATGGCAATGGTAGGGCTCACCCTCAAGTATGAGATAATGACCATCTCCCTAAACTAAAATTGAATATTCCACCATTTGAGGGTAGATATGTTCCTGATATATATCTTGGGAGTTAGAAACTGAACAACGATTTACATGTTTACAATATCCCGAGGAGAGACGTGTTCCTGCTGCTGTTTGTGCATTCACTAGTTTTGCATGTGTTTGGTGGTCTGAGCATTGTAGATTATATCCTATTCCAGCTACTTGGGCTGCTTTGAAAACTGCTATGTGTACTTGTTGAGTTCCACCATGTTATCAATGTGAATTACTTCATAAATTGCAGCGTTTAAGACAACGAAAAATTATGTAGAAGAATATTATCATGAATTACAAACTGGCATGATTAGATATGGTATTGTTGAGGAGAATGAAGCTACGCTTGCATGTTTTATGGGTGGATTAAATAGAGAGATTCAGACCATCCTAGAGTATAAGGAGTATAATAATATCACTCGTTTATTCCATCTTGCTTGTAAAGCTGAATGTGAAGTGTAGGATCAACAGGCATTGGCACGAACTAACTTTTCTGCAGGTTGATCTTCATCATGTACACCACGTGCATCCTCTCCTTCCACTCCACCAGCACCTCCATCAGGTGCCATCTCCAGCCGTGATACAAGAAAGCAGGCACAACCACCACTATCTGCCAAGAGCACACCTGCTGGACCTGCGCAGAGATCTTCTTCTTCCATGGCATCAACAGGGCACACAAGTGATATTATTTTCGTCATTGTAAGGGAAAAAGGACATTTTGCGAGAGAATGCCAATCTCAGCGTGTGATGATTGCTACCGAGGATGGTGGGTATGAGTCCGCTAGTGACTATGATGAGGAGCCTTTGGCTCTTATTACACGTGAAGAACACGATGGAGATGATTCTGATCATGAGACGCAATACATGGCTGCTGAAGATGCTGACAGGTATGAATGTTTAGTTACTCAACGTGTTTTGAGTGTGCATGTTACACAAGCTGAGCAAAATCAGAGGCACAATTTGTTCCATACAAAGGGAGTTGTGAAGGAACGTTCTGTTCGCGTCATCATAGATGGAGGGAGCTGCAATAACTTGGCTAGCATGGAGATGGTGGAGAAGCTATCTCTCACCACAAGACCACATCCACATCCTTACTACATCCAATGGTTCAACAACAGCGGCAAGGTTAAGGTAACACGTACTGTTCGTGTGCATTTTAGTATCTCTACATATGCTGATTATGTTGATTATGATGTGGTACCTATGCAAGCATGTTCCTTATTACTTGGTAGACCATGGCAATTTGATAAAAATTCTGTACACCATGGTAGAAACAATCAGTATACTCTTGTTCATAAGGATAAAAATATTACTATGCTTCCTATGACTCCTGATTCCATTTTGAAAGATGATATTAATAGAGCTAATAAAGCAAAACAGGAGAAACAAAGAGTGAAAATCAGATTGTGGCAAAAGAATTTGAGCAACAAATGCAGCCTAATAATAAACAATCTAGTGTTGCTTCTGAAATTAAATTGAAAAGTGCATGTTTACTTGCCACCAAATCTGATATTGATGATCTTGATTTTCACAAATCTGTTTGCCATGCTTTTGTGTGCAAAGAGGCATTATTTTCATTCGAGGACGTGCCTTCCTCTTTGCCTCCTACTGTCACTAACATTTTGCAGGAGTTCACTAACGTCTTTCCACAAGACGTGCCACCGGGATTACCACCTATTCGAGGGATTGAGCATCAAATTGACTTAATTCCCGGTGCATCATTACCCACCGTGCACCATACCATACCAATCCAGAGGAGACAAAGGAGATTATGCGTCAAGTACAAGAACTGCTCGACAAAGGTTATATACGCGAATCCCTTAGTCCTTGTACTGTTCCTATCATTTTAGTGCCAGAAAAGGATGGTATGTCGCGTATGTGCGTTGATTGTAGAGGCATTAATAATATTACTATCCGTTATCGTCATCCTATTCCTAGGCTAGATGATATGCTTGATGAATTGAGTTGCTCTACAATATTCTCCAAAGTTGATTTGCGTACTGGATACCATCAAATTTGTATGAAATTGGGAGATGAATGGAAAACAACATTTAAAACTAAGTTTGGATTATATGGGTGGTTAGTCATGCCTTTTGGGTTAACTAATGCACCTAGTACTTTCATGAGGTTAATGAACGAAGCTTTACGTGCTTTCATTAACGATTTGTGGTAGTTTACTTTGATGACATATTGATTTATAGCAAATCTTTGGAGGAACATTTGGAACATTTACGTGTTGTTTTTATTGCTCTACATGATGCACGTTTGTTTGGTAACCTTGGAAAGTGCACCTTTTGCACCGACCGAGTATCTTTTCTTGGCTATGTTGTTACTCCACAGGGAATTGAAGTTGGTAAAGCCAAGATTGAAGCTATTGAGAGTTGGCGTCAGCCCAAAACGGTCGCACAAGTGAGGAGTTTCCTTGGCCTCGCTGGTTTCTATAGGCGTTTTGTGAGAGATTTCAGCACCATTGCTGCACCTCTCAACGAGCTTACAAAGAAGGTTGTGCCTTTTGTTTGGGGTACCGCACAGGAAGAAGCCTTCACGGTATTGAAAGATAAGTTGACACATGCTCCTTTACTCCAACTTCCTATTTTCAATAAGACTTTTGAGCTTGAATGTGATGCTAGTGGAATTGGATTAGGAGGTGTGTTATTACAAGATGGCAAACCTGTTGCATACTTTTCTGAAAAATTAAGTGGGCCTAGTCTGAACTATTCTACTTATGATAAAGAATTATATGCTCTTGTTCGGACCTTAGAAATATGGGAACATTATTTATGGCCCAAGGAATTTGTTATACATTCTGATCATGAATCTTTGAAACACATTAAAAGTCAAGCAAAACTGAACCGTAGACATGCTAAATGGGTTGAATTCATTGAGACTTTCCCTTATGTCATTAAACAGAAGATGGGTAAATAAAATGTTATTGCTGATGCAGTGTCTGGTCATTATACTATGCTTTCACAACTTGACTTTAAAATATTTGGTTTGGAGACCATCAAAGATCAATATGTTCATGATGCTAAATTTAAAGATGTATTGCAGAATTGTAAGGAAGGGAGAACATGGAACAAGTTCGTTCTTAATGATGGATTTGTGTTTCGTGCTAACAAGCTATGCATTCCAGCTAGCTCCGTTCGTCTTTTGTTGTTGCAGGAGGCGCATGGAGGAGGATTAATGGGACACTTTGGCGTCAAGAAGACGGAGGATATACTTGCTACACATTTCTTTTGTCCAAAGATGAGACGGGATGTTGAGCGTTTTGTTGCTCGCTGCACTACATGTCAAAAAGCTAAGTCACGACTCAACCCTCATGGTTTATATATGCCTTTGCCTGTACCTAGTGCTCCTTGGGAGGATATATCTATGGACTTTATTTTAGGTTTACCTCGAACAAATAAGGGGAGGGATAGCATATTTGTTGTCGTGGATAGGTTCTCGAAAATGGCACACTTTATACCATGTCATTAAAGCGATGATGCTGTTAATGTTGCTGATTTGTTCTTTCGTGAAATTATTCGCTTGCATGGTGTGCCAAATACTATTGTTTCAGATCGTGATACTAAATTTCTTAGCCACTTTTGGAGAAGTTTATGGGCTAAGTTGGGGACTAAGCTGCTTTTTAGTACTACTTGTCACCCCCAAACTGATGGACAAACTGAAGTAGTCAATAGAACATTGTCTACTATGCTTAGGGCTGTTTTGAAGAATAACAAAGAAATGTGGGAAGAATGTTTGCCTCATATTGAATTTTCTTACAATCGTTCATTGCATTCTACTACTAAGATGTGCCCTTTTGAAATTGTGTATGGTTTCCTACCTCGTGCACCTATTGATTTGTTGCCTCTTCCATCTTCGGAGAAGGTTAATTTTGATGCTAAAGAACGTGCTGAATTGATTTTCAAAATGCATGAGTTAACTAAGGAAAACATTGAGCGTATCAATGCTAAATATAAACTTGCTGGAGATAAGGGTAGAAAAAATGTTGTGTTTGCACCTGAAGATCTTGTTTGGTTACATTTGCATAAGGATAGATTTCCTAATTTGCGCAAATCAAAGCTAATGCCACGTGCTGATGGTCCTTTTAAGGTGTTCGAGAAAATAAATGATAATGCATATAAACATGAGCTGCCTGCAGATTTTGGGGTTAGTCCCACTTTTAACATTGCAGATTTGAAGCCTTATTTGGGTGAGGACGATGAACTTTCGTCGAGGACGACTTCATTTCAAGATGGGGAGGATGATGAGGACATCAATACCACTGTTACACCCATAGCCCATGCTGCTATACATACTAGACAGATTACTAGAGCTCGCGCACGCCAATTGAATTATCAGGTACTTTCGTTTCTTGGTAACGATTCTAATGTTCATGAGAATATGATGCTTCCTAAATTGGATACATTTGTTTTGCTTACAAATGAAGGGCCTAGCTTGGACAAGAAAGATGAACCTTGGAGCAAGTTCAAGCATGGAGATGATGGCATGCGCAAGGGGAACAAGAACTGATGCGGAGTATCCTACGGTCATCACCATGTCAAGAGTTCGTTTGGCAACTGACACGTTCAACATCCACTTCACATACACAAAGGTGAATCATCTCCTTTACGCATGTTCACTTGACCCCTTTGAGGATGGTATACTACTTGACACTCCACTCGCGTACATGCATAGGTATTGTCGGAACACTACGGACGGCGAGGAGGAGTGTGAGTGCAAGTGTACAACTACACCATTCGTGAGGGAAGCGTGGAAACGAAGACCAAGAAGAAGATATGTCGAAGAAGCTCCAGCGAGCGGACGTCCGGACGACACCGGACGACCGGCCCCTCCCAGCGAGCGGAGGTCCGGCCCCCACCGGACGACCGGCACATCTACATCCGAGCCCATTCAGCGGAAGACCGACGACACCGGACGACCGGCGACCGGACAACCGCCAGCTACCTCAACCGAGCCAAAGTGAGCGGAAGTCCGGCGACTACCGGACGTCCGGAAGCCCACGAGCCACCGGATGACCGGTCCCCAGCGGACGTCCGGTACCTGTCTGCGTACAGAGATCGGGCCCGAGGCCCATGTATCCCTCTCCCACTTACCCCTTCGAGGACCTAGACTATATATACTCCTCCACCTCCTCCTAGTTAGGGTCAGCATTGTGATAGCTCATTTGAGAGATAGAGCTATGCTCATCCATCACGGATCTACTCCACGAGAGAGACCGCGGCCCCTCTACGGAGAAGATCCCCTTGGATTCAAGACCCCCTCTTGGGTGGCCCCATGAAGGCCTCCTCATGGAGAAGAACCGGTTACTGTGTATCATCCGTTGTTGACTTTGGATCTTGTATCTCTCTTTGTGTTTCAAGGATCTAGCACATGTGTAATCGAATCTTGTTGATTTGAGTGATTCTCTTGTGTTTTCCCTCGTGAATCCCCTCGTGTTCTTCGTGTTTCTCTTTGGGATCCGCTCCTTTCGTGAAAGATCGGCCATCTAGGGTTCCACCCTACATCATCTTGGCATCAGATCTTAGTTTTATCACGAATTTGGAGCATCCCCGTTGTGTTTTCTAGCCTAATTTTGTTGTGTTCTTCCCCAAACTCGAAAATCCCCACCAAAAATAGCCCCAAATTTTGTTTGTGATTTGTTGGTTTGATGATGTTTTGTTGGTTTGATGATGTTTTGTTGATTTTGATCCATGGATTTGCTTGGTTTCGAGTGGATCTCTCATCTCCCCAATTTTCCCCACTTTCCATCCACGAAATCTTATCAATTTTGACCCCAAAATCCCCAAATTCCGCCCAAAATCGCGTCCCGGATCTGAAATCTCGCGTTGACCCCGACCACCGGACGACCGTCCCTTTACCGGACGTCCGGAGCCCCTGGAACGACCGGACGTCCGTCATCCACCGGACGAGCGGAACCCCTAACCCGGATGGAAATTAGCGGATTTCCGAGCTCACCGGACGTCCAGCCACCAGACATCTGTCCATTTACGGACGTCCGCTACCTATAGATATCAACTTCGGCTGATTTTTGTTTTGCCCATAACTAATTCATCCGAACTCCGATTTTGATGTTCTTTAGCTCGTTTTGAAGCTCTTGACATCCTCCTTCCCACAAAAGTACCACCAACATCTTTTGACTCCATAAAATTTTGACAATTTTGGCATCTTTGCCTAGGGCTTCCACCACATCATCCGCTACACCATCTCCGACTTCCGCAACCTAACAAATTTTGTTCCCCATCACATTAGTGGTTGCTTGAGGAGTGCTTTGAGTCTCCTAAGGTGTCTAGGCTACTTAGGGATGGTCTCTTCTTCATCAACCATAACCTCCACTTCCGCATAGGCTTGACCACTATACACTTCCGTCACCTCAACTTAACCCAATTTTGTTTGTGTTGTGAGTTGTGTCTCCTAAGGTGTTTCGGCTACTTAGGGACCGTGCTTTCAACTCTGACACCATGTATAGTCCACCACCATAACCTCTAATTCCGCATTGCCTAGTGCAACACCACCGCATTCCGCTACCACCATTTGACATTTGAGATTTTGAGTTCGCGGTTTTTCCGTTTCCTAAGGTGTTTCGGCGATTTAGGGACGAGTCTCCATCATCTTGGTATCTCCATCAAGATCATGGCCACTCATCATCGACAAGGACGGTAACCTCCATATCATCTTGGTATCGTGGTATCCCTCCATTGTATATTCCCTTGCCATTGCATTGATAACCCCTAGCCCATTTTGCGTTACTTGCCTATCGAGACTAGCCATTTGAGTATTGCCGGCAACGTTACTTGTGCACATTAGTGATCTACACCATACATTGCATACATACCATATCATATTGGCATCATATCATCTCGCGTGCCTCAAGTTTATTCCCGCATATACACAATAGCTATCTTGGTTTGTGCATTGTGCAAAAATGGCCATACAAAAAAAAGAATAAGCTTTTAAGAAAAGAAAAAGAGTGAACAAAGAGCTTGTAAGCAAGTGCCATAGCATCATCCCACATTACACATAAGATTGTCATTTCCGATCATCTTGGATCAAGCCCCGGGAACCATATATACATAGCATACTTGGGATAGAAGTCGTTGCATTTTTGTCTCCTATAGGTTGTGCACAAGTGTCGTATCCGCCTATTGAGCAATCGTGCTAGCGTCTCTCTAGAGTTGTGCAATAAGAGCATTTTCCGTGGATTCCACATTTTGAGCTCATCCTTGGTTGCACGACCCCATTTATCTATCCGTGTGTGTGTTTTCGTGTGCCACCCATATTGCTATTGGTCTACTTGTTTCACTTGCGAATTTGTGAATCTCTTTCAACATTATTGACTCTTGCTAACATTTTACATCAAATTTTTGTGCCACTATCCTCACCGAGCTCCACCATAAGCCTTACTTGTGTAGGTGTGAGAAACCGACAAGAATTGGTACCAATTGTGCTATTTCCTTGTCCACATCGGAGTGATCCTTGATCCACTTTCAACTTCGGTCAAGGTACATTTGGTATTCGCTCTTCTCTTTCTCCACTCATATTGGCTTGAATCTTGTGATGGATAGGCAAGGCATTTCATCTCCGGTCTTCCACAACAACGACGGTGTGTACAACTACATCAACAACAAGCTTTCCGCACAAAAGGAGGAGCAAGATGCAAGGATGGAGGAGATTCGGACATTGTTGATCAACCGATCTTCCCCTTCATCATCCTCAAGGCGGCGATGTTCAAGTCACAAGTCTTCGGAGCGCAAAAATGATGCAAGAGCAAGTCGTCCTCGTCCACATCTCCATGGCGACCACCACCACGTTTGTGGTCCACCTCGTCATGAAGGGCTAGTCATCTCCAAGCAACATGTGCACGACGCCGACGAACGACATCTACATCGAGCTCAAGCACGACAACGACATCATCATCATGAAGATGCTCCACAAGACGCCGACGAACGACATCTACATCGAAGCTTCATGAGCACAAAAGAAGACCGCGAGACGACCACCACAAAGACAGAGCTACGGCTACACCAACCACTTTGGCATCTTCGCCAAGCGACTTCAAGGCATCTTCGCCTTCGGATATATGGCATCTTCACCAACAAGAACCTCAAGACTACGCTCAAGATAAGCTCCCCAAGCTCATGTCCGCGACTGCCACGAGCTACTACGACCTCGACATCGACCGCACGATTCCTTTCTATGGGACTCAAGAACCCGAGGAGTATCTCGAGTGGGAGCGTTTGATGGACGACTACCTCAAGCTACATCAAATTCCTCCCGAAGATCAAGTGAAGTGCGCCACAAGGAATTTCCACGACTATGCGTTCACATGGTGGCTTCACACACCTTCGGAGAGCTACGATATGAGTTGGCCCAAGACGAGAGAGCTTTGCAGCGAGAGTTTGTGCCTCCAACCTACATGGAACAACTTCAACGCCAATTGGAGAACACCATCAAAGGATCCAAGTCCATCGACGAGTACTTCAAGGAGATGAAGATTGGCTTGCAACGAGCCAGCGTGGACGACCCCATTTCGATGAAGTTCCACTTCATGATGGGATTGCACAACGACATCTCCAAGACGATCTTCCTCGAGAACTACAAGTCCCTCGACGACAACTACATTGGTGCTCTCAAGGCAGAACAAGAACTTATGAAGGCCAAAGT
This sequence comes from Triticum aestivum, assembly GCF_018294505.1. Taxonomy (NCBI): domain Eukaryota; kingdom Viridiplantae; phylum Streptophyta; class Magnoliopsida; order Poales; family Poaceae; genus Triticum; species Triticum aestivum. The sequence continues at coordinate 198,953,961 of NC_057794.1, forward strand.
TTCTCTACCCCAAGCTCACTTCGCGACGACCAAGCTCCATGAGAACGAACATGAGGCTAGTACCACCACGATGTCCAAGCCCGACGAACTCCAAGATGATACTCCCAAGTCCGACGCCATCCCTCTTTGTGGCATTGACGATGCCGAGTCCTCCATGACTCTTTTTCAAGATGGTGCGGCGACGAGTACGACTACGGAGACCCTCAAGGACCAAGCTTTGGAGGCGAGCGACACGGTGGCGAGCAAGGATGATGCTTCTATCTTAGGAGGCGAGAGTGATGATGTGCCATCTTCGGCCTTCATCCATGGCGAGAGTGATGGTGTGCCATCTTCGGCCTTCATCCACGACGACGACTACGAGACGATTGAGCATGGGATTTTCCCTTCGACCACGGTGACATGTGATGACTTGAGTGACTTTAGCCACCATATTCAGAGTGAGAGTGACGTCACCACTAGCCCCATATGTGATGTGTTGCCACAATTCCCATGTGAGGAGAGCCACAACCCCCACCACTTGAGTGAGATGAGTGACTCCACCATATGTGACATTGAGTGCACCTACCATGAGGGAGTGAGTGAACCACCACATAGAGAGAGTGAGATAGTTGATAGGTCATGTGAGGCCACTTTCAACACTAACGACTTGACCTCTACCTCTATTGTGTCATCCCATTTGATGCTAGGGCCCTTATATGATGACGCGCCGATTCTCAATGACTTTGTCCTACCTTTGGACAAGACGATGGCCATGGTGGAATATCATGCACCCCCCACATGGTTCCATCAAGATGAAGATGACCACCATTTGGTCTTTCCCACCTCACCTACACCACCTGAGTGGAATGAACAAGGTAACATAGGTGAAGGTGATGCTCTAGTCCCACTAGTGGACATTCATGACATTGATTGCTTGCATGATGTTGATCCCACTATTGCCATGCTTCATGCTAGTGCAACTTCCCCATACGATGATTTACCCATTTATGATGAGTATGATGATTGCCATGTGGAGTCTATTAGTTGTGATGCCATGTTGCATAGGATCTCTTGTGACAATTCTTTAGGTCACATCATGTTTGCCAATCCGCTTGACTTGTCATATGCTATGCATGAGATCGACCACATGTCATATTTGCAATCTCTTCATAGTGACTATGCATATGCCATTAAGATTAACCCAATTTGCACTTATGACATAGATGACAAACCTATGGTTATTGGCATTTGTTTCTCTTGTGATGATATTGATATGCTCCCTTTGCATCATTTATCTCATATGCCGTGCCATGACCACCTAGCTTCGGATATGCATTGTTTTGGGTGTTGCCCATTTTCTCCGTATGATGTTTCCAATATTGCACATGAGGAGACCCCCATAGTTTCCTCATACATTTTAGGAAATTTTGATCACTCCCATCCATTGCATGATCCTTATACTTGTATGCTCAATTTGCATCCCCATCATGTTATACACAATAACTATTCTTTCATGATGGATGACATGTTCTTATACCATGCATCAAATTTCTTTGAGCGATGCTTATCTTGTACTAACTCTCACGTGCACATACACATCATGATGGATGATGTGTACATTTACCACACACACAATCTCTTTCGTTTGTGTCTCTTTTGTGTAGGTACCCACGAATACTTGTCAACCTCGCAATGCCACGAGTTGACAAAACAAACTCTAGAGAGCAATGATGACATGGAATCCCATGGTTTGCCTTTCCCACCGCTCTCTTCAAGCAAATACTTCGCGCATTTCTTCTACTTGGCCCTCACTTGGCTATGGGTTATTGTCCATTACATATTATATGCCCATCTTGCCATGTTCACTTTGCATGATATGCTCATTCCTATGCCTTTGCCATGCATTTGTTACCCATGCTTTGCATTACACATGATGATTGATTCTAGTACTTCTATGTGTATTTGCAAGCTTGGTGGAGATATCACTTATTATTGCCATGTTTGCTTTGTGCCCCATGCCTATGATTATACTATGATCTTGCTTTGTGTTCGTGCTTGCGATATGTCATGTGCATTGCCTATACCTATTATTTACTCACATGACATCATTGCCATGATTTCCTCTAGTGTGTTGCATCTTCGCTCCACTAGTTTGCACGACATGATTGTTATTGCTTCTTGTCATATCTCTCCATATGTTGCCTCTCTCATGCTAGATGATTTGCCATGTATTGAGTGCAATTATGCATTTAGTCTTGATAATGAGTTTGCCCCCATAGCATTCTCACATATATTTGGAGATTTTGACATATTCCTTATGAAGCATGCTTGTCTTACCTCTTTGCACCATATACCTAGTGCCATGAATATTGCCATTTTTGCATCATATTCTTCAAGCACTTGTGCTTCTAATGGTTATGTGCAAGAGAAGTGAACCATCATGATGGATGATGTGTTTATCTACCATGCACGTACATTCTTTCTTTTGTTGTGTGCATGTGTAGGATACTTGGACTTCATGTCAACTTCCACGTCACGTGAGTTGACAATCCGAGCTCTTGAGAGTGAACCACCTTCTACCACGACGATTCTACATCGCACTTGCTTGTACTTCGGCATTGTGAAGGACGCACAAGAACATGCTTTCAAGGTGATATCCTTCTCGTTTGAGAACCCCCAAACCATGAGCATGCATATTGTGGATCATACTACTTGTGTTGCTTGCACCATGCGACTTATTTGTCATCTTGGACCCCTTTCATGCGCACATGTTAGAGATCTTGCTTCCACTTGTCATTTTCACAATTCCAGGCATCAGGATATATATGCCTTGTGTGTTGCATCCAATTCTTGGATTACTTGCTCCTATCACATGTTTGGTTGCAACAATGTCATCACTTCACATATGCCATGTCCCATTGACTGCTACATGCTTGCCTTGATCGCCTCAGACATGATGAGCAATTGCTCTTTCCATTGTGTTGAGTGCCACACGATATTCAGTACACCCAATGCACATTATGCTTGGATTGTCTTGCACTTGACCCATGTGTTTAGACACTTCATTTTATTTGGTGTTGTGAATGATTCCTATGCCTACCATAGACCTTTCATTGAGCAATTTGCCCATGCTTGCTATGATCTTGAGGTAGATGCTTATTCTCTTGTTACACATATTTGCATCACTACCTCACATTTACATGCTTGTCCCCATGATATCTTTGATTGTGCTGAATTTATGTGCTTATATGCCATGTCGCTATCCTTTGTCAAACCATATGCTTCGCATGATGACGACACTTGTTTGGTGAATCACCTCTTGAATGCTTGGTTTTGCACTAACGCTAACCACATTTGTTTTTCCAAGTGTTTTTGTCTTTGCTCCTTTTGAAGGAATCCCAAGATGGTGCGACATTGGAGAGTGCCCACTTCAAGCTTGAAGATGATGACTACTTGGTAAACGTCCACTCCTACATGGCGAAGCCATCTCTTTCCCATGGTGATATGGCTTTCGATCCGAGGTCGGATCTTTCCCAATGGAGGGGAGATGATGCGGAGCATCCTACGGACATCACCATGTCAAGAGTCCGTTTGGCAAGTGACACGCTCAACATCCACTTCACATACACAAAGGTGAATCATCTCCTTTATGCGTGTTCACTTGACCCCTTTGAGGATAGTATACTACTTGACACTCCACTCGCGTACATGCATAGGTATTGTCGGAACACTACGGACGGCGAGGAGGAGTGCGAGTGCAAGTGTACAACTACACCATCCGCGAGGGAAGCGTGGAAACAAAGACGCAAGAAGAAGAGCTATCGAAGAAGCTCTAGCGAGCGGACGTCTGGACGACATCGGATGACCGGCCCTCCCAGCGAGCGGACGTCCGGCCCCCACCGAACGACCGACACATCTACATCTGAGCCCATTCAACGGAAGACCGATGATACCGGACGACCGGCGACCGGACGACCGCCAGCAACCGGACGTCCGATGCCACCTCAACCGAGCCAAAGTGAGCGGAAGTCCGGCGACTACCGGACGTCCGGAAGCCAACGAGCCACCGGACGACCGGTCCCCAGCGGACGTCCGATACCTGTCTGCATACAGAGATCGGGCCCGAGGCCCATGTATCCCTCTCCCACTTACCCCTTCGAGGACCTAGACTATATATACTCCTCCACCTCCTCCTAGTTAGGGTCAGCGTTGTGATAGCTCATTTGAGAGATAGAGCTACGCTCATCCATTACGGATCTACTCCACGAGAGAGACCGCAGCCCCTCTACGGAGAAGATCCCCTTGGATTCAAGACCCCCTCTTGGGTGGGCCCATCCAGACCTCCTCACGGAGAAGAACCGGTTACCGTGTATCGTCCATTGTTGACTTTGGATCTTGTATCTCTCTTTGTGTTTCGATGATCTAGCACATGTGTAATTGAATCTTGTTGGTTTGAGTGATTCCCTCGTGTTTTCCCTCGTGAATCCCCTCTTGTTCTTCGTGTTTCTCTTTGGGATCCGCTCCGTTCGTGAAAGATCGGCCATCTAGGGTTCCACCCTACATCAAGAACGGAGTTACAAGTGATGATTCCAGAACTCTAAAGCCACCATAATGAGTGCATGAAGCATGGGACGAAATATACAAGATGCCACTTCATAAATTTCGTCCAGAGGCTATTTTAGGTGCTGCATCACCTTATTGGGCCAGGCCCATGTATTTTCGAAGTACTTAAGTATAGGCTGTTTTTAGAGTCCGTATGTGTGGGGAAACAAGAGTTAGGGTTGCTTTCGGACCCCTCCACCAAGGGCCACGAAATTCCCCCTCTCTCCTCCATATATACAGCCCTTAGGGCATCGTTTAGGCTTTGGGTTTTGTTTAGATCAAAAGTTCGCCATAGCTGCAACTTCGCGTACTTCATTTGTGTTCAACGACCAGACCAAGGCGTCACAGAACCCCACCTTGATCAATAAAGCTTTCATCTTATATTCGCAATATCCAGGTTGCAATCTCAGTTTCTTGCTTGTTTTTCGTTTTCTTGCAGGAAACAGACCCTCGTGGTCAGGTTGATCGTGGTCAATAACCCTCGGAAGCTGGTTTAGCGATTGCTAAGGTGCCACGTCTCGCACGTTCGTAGTCAGATCATCAAGGTCGACTCCCACAGAAAACGATACCCACCATCTCATCGAAACATCGGGACACCTTTGCCTCTATCAAAGATGCTCGAGATGCGCTTACCTACAAGTCGCAACAAGCCCTACTTCACGCCAAGTCCAAACTTCATGACCTCAAGAGAAGACCCCCAGACAAGCACCTCCAAGACGGAGCTACGACTACACCAACCACTTTGGCATCTTTGCCAAGTGACTTCAAGGCATCTTCACCTTCGGATATATGGCATCTTCGCCAACAAGCACCTCAAGACTACGCTCAAGAGAAGCTCGCCACGCTCAAGTCTGCGACTTCCATGAGCTACTACAACCTCGACATCGCCCACATGATTCCTTTCTATGGGACTCTAGAACCCGAGGAGTATCTCGAGTGGGAGTGTTTGATGGATGACTACCTCAAGCTACATCAAGTCCCTCCCGAAGATCAAGTGAAGTGCGCCACAAGGAACTTCCACGACTACGCGTCCACATGGTGGCTTCACACACCTTCGGAGAGCTATGACATGAGTTGACCCAAGACGAAGAGAGCTTTGCAGCGAGAGTTTGTGCCTCCAACCTACACGGAACAACTTCAACGCCAATTGGAGAACACCATCCAAGGATCCAAGTCCATCGACGAGTACTTCAAGGAGATGAAGATTGCCTTGCGACGAGCCGGCGTGGATGACCCCATTTCGATGAAGTTCCACTTCATGATGGGATTCCACAATGACATCTCCAAGACGATCTTCCTCGAGAACTACAAGTCCCTCGACGACAACTACATTGGATCTCTCAAGGCGGAACAAGAACTCATGAAGGCCAAAGTTTCTCTACCCCAAGCTCACTTCGCGATGACCAAGCTACATGAGAACGAGCATGAGGTTAGTACCACCACGATGTCCAACCCCGATGAGCTCCAAGATGCTACTCCCAAGTTCGACGCCATCCCTCTTTGTGGCATTGACGATGCCGGGTCCTCCATGACCCTTTTTCAAGATGGTGCGGCGACGAGTACGACTACGGAGACCCTCAAGGACCAAGCTTTGGAGGCGAGCGACACGGTGGCGAGCAAGGATGATGCTTCCATCTTAGGAGGCGAGAGTGATGATGTGCCATCTTCGGCCTTCATCCATGGCGAGAGTGATGTTGTGCCATCTTCGGCCTTCATCCACGAGGACGACTACGAGACGGTTGAGCATGGCATTTTCCCTTCGACCACGGCGACATGTGATGACTTGAGTGACTTTAGCCACCATATTGAGAGTGAGAGTGATTTCACCACTAGCCCCATATATGATGTGTTTCCACTATTCCCATGTGAGGAGAGCCACAACCCCCATCTCTTGAGTGAGATGAGTGACTCCACCATATGTGAGTTTGAGTGCACCTATTTTGAGGGAGTGAGTGAACCACCACATAGAGAGAGTGAGATAGTTCATAGGTCATACGGGGCCACTTTTAACACTAACGACTTGACCTCTACCTCTATTGTGTCTTCTCATTTGGGGCTAGGTCCCTTATACGATGATGCGCCGCTTCTCGACGACTTCGTCCTACCTTTGGACAAGACGATGGCCATGGTGGAATATGATGCACCCCCCACATGGTTCCATCACAATGATGATCTTGACCACCATTTGGTCTTTCCCACCTCACCTACACCACTTGAGTGGAATGAACAAGGTAACATAGGTGAAGGTGATGCTCTAGTCCCACTAGTGGACATTCATGACATTGATTGCTTGCATGATGTTGATCCCCCTATTGACATGCTTCATGCTAGTATGATTTCCCCATGCGATGATTTACCCATTTATGATGAGTATGATGATTGCCATGTGGAGTCTATTAGTTGTGATGCCATGTTACATAGGATTTCTTGTGCTAATTCTCTCGGTCACATGATGTTTGCCAATCCGCTTGACTGGTCATATGTTATGCATGAGATCGACCACATGTCACATTTGCAATCTCTTCATAGTGACTATGCATATGCCATTCAAATTAACCCAATTTGCACTTATGGCATAGATGACAAGCCCATGGTTATTGGCATTTGTTTCTCTTGTGATGATATTGATATGCTCCCTTTGCATCATTTATCTCATATGCCATGCCATGACCACCTAGCTTCGGATATGCATTGTTTTGGATGTTGTCCATTTTCTCCATATGATTTTCCAACATTGCTCATGAGGAGACCCCCATAGTTTCCTCATACATTTTAGGAGATTTTGATCACTCCCATCCATTGCATGATCCTCATACTTATGTGCACAATATGCTTCCCATGAATTAACATGCTATTGTTGTGCCATATACTTGTATGCTCGATTTGCATCCCCATCATGTTATACACAATAACTATTCTTTCATGATGGATGACATGTTCTTATACCATGCATCAAATTTCTTTGACGGATGCTTATCTTGTGCTAACTCACACGTGCACATACACATCATGATGGATGATGTGTACATCTACCACGCGCACAATTTCTTTGGTTTGTGTCTCTTTTGTGCAGGTACCCATGAATTCTTGTCAACCTCGCAATCCCACGAGTTGACAAAACGAGCTCTAGAGAGCAATGATGACTTGGGATCCCATGGATCGTATTTCCCGCCGCTCTCTTCACATGAAGTCTTCGCACATTTCTTCTACATGACCCTCACTTGGCTCTGGGTTATTGTCCACTACATATACTATGCCCATCTTGCCATGTTCACTTTGCATGTTATGCTCATTACTATGCTTTTGCCATGCATTCATTCCCCATGCTTTGCATTACACATGATGATTGATTCTCATATTTGTATGTGTATTTGCAAGCTTGGTGGAGATATTGCTTGCTATTGCTATGTTTGCTTTGTACCCCATGCCTAAGATGATACTTTCATCTTGCTTTGTGTTCGTGCTTGCGATATGTCATGTGCATTGCCTATGCCTATTATTTGCTCTCATGACATGATTGCCATGATTTACTCTAGTATGTTGCATCTTCGCACTACTAGCTTGCACGACTTGATTACTATGCTTCATTTGATTGCCTCACACATGATGAACAATTGCTCTTTCTATTGTGTTGAGTGCCACACTATATTCACTACACCCCATGCACATTATGCTTGGATTGTCTTGCATTTGACCCATGTGTTTAGACACTTCATTTTATTTGGTGTTGTGAATGATTCCTATGCCTACCATAGACCTTTCAGTGAGCAATTTGCCCATGCTTTCTATGACTTGAGGTAGATTCTTATTCTCTTGTTACAGATATTTGCATCACTACCTCACATTTACATGCTTGTTTCCATGATGTACTTCTTTGTGCTCAATTTATGTGCTTACATGCCATGTCACAATCCTTTGTCACACCATATGCTATGCTTGATGACAACACTTGTTGGGTGAATCACCTCTTGAATGCTTGGTTTTGCACTAACGTTAACCGCATTTTGTTTTTCCAAGTGTTTGTTCTCCTTGCTCCTTTTTAAGGAATCACGAGACGGTGCCACATTGGAGAGTTCCCATTTCAAGCATCAACATGACGAGAACTTGGTGATCGACCATTACTACATGGCGATGCCATCTCTTTCCCATGGTGATTTGGATTTCGATCCGAGGTCGGATCTTTCCCAAGGGGGAGGGGATGATGCGGAGCATCCTATGGACATCACCATGTCAAGAGTTCATTCGGCAAGTGACACGTGCGACATCTACTTCACATACATAAAGGTGAATCCTCTCCTTTACACGTGCTGACTTGACCCCTTCGAGGATGGTATACTACTTGACCCTCCATCATGCATGCATAGGTATTGTCGGAGCTTCACGGATGACGAGGAGGAGTGGAAGAGCCAAGCATCACTTACACCATCCGCGAGGGAAGCGTGGAAGAGAAGGAATAAGAAGCCTGGACAAGTTTCTGGAAAGCCCGGAACTTGCGGCCGCTGCCCGGAACTTCCGGCCACCGGAACCCCCAGCCATCCCAGAGCTTCCGGCCCTGCTGCACCGAAGCCGTCCAAGAGTGTGCCAACTCTCTGGATAGCCCGGACCCTGCCTGGACCTTCGCCCGGAACCTCCGGCTCCCGGACCTTCCGGCCATCCCCGGAACATCCGGCCCTGCCTGCGCGCAGACACTCGGGCCGATGCCCATGTACCCTTTCTCCCCTCACTTACCCCTTCGTGGACCTAGACTATATATACTCCTCCACCTCCTCGTTTCTAGGGTTAGCGTTGGTTTAGCTCATTTTAGAGATAGAGCTTCGCTGATCCATCCGGATCTACTCCACGAGAGAGACCGCGGCCCCTCTTCGGAGAAGATCCACTTGGATTCAAGACCTCCTCGCGGAGAAGATCCCCCCGTGTATTCAAGACCTCCTCACGGAGAAGAACCGGCTACCCTTTTGTGCCGTCCTTAGTTGTCCGTGGATTCGTGTATCGTTCTATGTACCCGAGGATCTAGCACATGTGTGACTTATTCTTGTTAGTTTGAGTGTTCCTCTTGTGTTTCCCCTTGTGTTTTCCCTCATTTCCCTCCTCGTGTTCTTCGCGTTCTTCGCGGGATCCGATCCTTTCGTGAAAGATCGAGAGTTTAGGGTTCTACCCTACATCAATACCAATATGGGCAACAATGATGTATGTATGTATGCTATGGGAAGTATGATCACTAATGTGCACAAGTCTCGTTGCCGGCAATACTCAATGGCTAGTCTCGATGGGTAAGCAACACAAAGGAGTAAGGCTATGATGGCTACCAATGTAATGGCAAGAGTGATATGTCCAATACCAAGATGAGGTTACCGGTCTTGCTTCCGGTATGGTGTCAAAATGGTGGCACGAATACCAAGTCGTAGTCGAGGTGGTCGTTGTTGATGACGCGTCCGTGGCGAAGATGAGCGGCGGTGATGTCGATGTCGAACCGTACCTAGATAGCCGAAACACAAAAGGATACGGTACCGCAACTCAAATTCTCAAAACCAAGTGCGAGAAAAATCGTCGGAGTAGGTAGCTGGTAAGTGGTGGTGTGGGTTGGGATATTGGGAATGTTTGTGGAAAGTCGGTGGTGGTGTAGCGGATGATGTGGTGGAAGGAGCGGTCGTTCGGAAGTGGATGGATGTCCGGTCGCCGGACATCCGGTATAGTGACGGTCGTCCGGTGCTTGCCGGGTCGCCGGACGTCCGGTAAAGTGACGGTCATCTGGTGGGTCGGGGTCAACGCGAAATTTCAGATCCGGGAGGCGGTTTTGGGCGGAATATGGGGATTTTGGGAGAGATTTCGAGGTGGAGATGGTGGGGGGAAGGCTAGATCCACTTGCAACACAACAAATTCACGGATCAAAACCAACAAAACATCATCAAAACTCACAAAACACAGGAAAAAATTTGGGGCTATTTTTGTGGGGATTTTCAGATTAGGATGAAAAACAACAAAATCAAGCTAGAAAAAGAAGAGGGGGCTCCGAAATCGTGATCAACCTTGCTCTAGATACCAAGATGATGTAGGGTAGAGACCCTAATCTCCCGATCTTTCACCAAAGGAGCGGATCCCGGGGAAATCACGAAGAACATGAGGAAGAACAGAAGGAAAACACAAGAGGAAATCACTAAACCGACAAGAATAAGTCACACATGGGCTAGATCCTCGAGACATAGGACGATACACGAATCCACGGACAACTAAGGACGATACACGGTAACCGGTTCTTCTCCATGAGGAGGTCTTGATGGGGCCGCCCAAGAGGGGGTCTTGATGATCTTCTCCGAAAGGAGGTCTTGAATCTTCTTGGGGGATCTTCTCCGGTGGAGGCTCGAATCTCCGAGTAGAAGGTAACCAAGTGGATGAGCAAAGCTCTCTCACAAATCTGAGCTAAACATTTGCTAACCCTAGCTAGGATGAATGGGGGGTCTATTTATAGTCTAAGTGCAAAAGGGGGCGAAGTGAAGGGGTACATGGGCCTCGGGCCCAAACACTGTGCGCAGACAGGTACCAGACGTTCGCTGGGGACCGGTCGTCCGGTGTCTCAGGAGTTGCCGGACGTCCGGTGTCCTCCAGTCGTCCGCTGGTTCTGTTCTGCGATGGGGGTTCCGGACGTCCGGAGGCTCCGGACTTCCGCTGATGTTGGCTCGGGTGCGGTCACGCCGGTCGTCCGGTCGGGGCCGCACGTCCGCTCACTGGCCTCGGGTGCAGGGGTACCAGTCGTCTGGTCCGGACCGGACGTCCGCTTGCTGGGGCTCGGCTGATGCTTCAGGCGCCGGACGTCTAGTCCTGGCCGGTCGTCCGGTGGCTGGGACTTTTCCTTCAGCCCTCCTTCTCCTCCGTCTTCTCGTCCATCTTCCTCTACTTCTTGTCCTTGCTCCTTAGCTTCTCCAAGGTACCTGAGTATGCACAAAGTGTCCATATAAGGTAGTAGCCATGCTTCATGTGCATCGAAGTGGAATTGTGAGAGGAGAGATGTCACCTCGGTTCAAGAGCTCTTGCACGTGATTGAGTCATGGGTCCACTAGGCACTTGATGAGACGATGGTAGGTCCATGGGGATGACCTTGGGATGCTCCGCATCAACAAGGACTAAGGGATTCACGTATATAACATTTGTCGAGCAGTTCTTGTACTTGACGCATAATCTCCTTCGACTCCTCTGGATTGGTACGGTATGGTGCATGGTTGGGTAATTATGCACCGGGAATTAAGTCAATTTGATGCTCAATCCCTTGAATAGGTGGTAATCTCGGTGGCACGTCTTGTGGAAAGACGTCAGCGAACTCCTGCAAAATGTTAGTGACAGCAGGAGGCAAAGAGGAAGGCATGTCCTCGAATGAAAATAATGCCTCTTTGCACACAAAAGCATGGCAAACATATTTGCTAAAATCTAAATCATCAATATCAGATTTGGTGGCAATTAAACATGCACTTTTCAATTTAATTTCAGAAGCAACACTTGATGGTTTATTATTAGGCTGCATTTGTTGCTCAAATTCTTTTGCCACAATCTGATTTTCACTTTTATTTTTTTCCTGTTTTGCTTTATTAGCTCTATTAATATCATCTTTCAAAATGGAATCAGGAGTCATAGGAAGCAAATTAATATTTTTATCCTCATGAACAAGAGTATACTTATTGTTTCTACCATGTTGTACAGAATTTTTATCAAATTGCCATGGTCAACCAAGTAATAAGGAACATGCTTGCATAGGTACCACATCACAATCAACATAGTCAACATATGTAGAGATACTAAAATGCACACGAACAGTACGTGTTACCTTAACCTTGCCACTGTTGTTGAACCATTGGATGTAGTAAGGATGTGGATGTGGTCTTGTGGTGAGAGATAGCTTCTCCACCATCTCCATGCTAGCCAAGTTATTGCAGCTCCCTCCATCTATGATCGCGTGAACAAAACGTTCCTTCACAACTCCCTTTGTATGGAACAAATTATTCCTTTGATTTTGCTCAACTTGTGTGACCTGCACACTCAAAACACGTTGAGCAACTAAACATTCATACCTGTCAGCATCTTCAGGAGCCATGTATTGCGTCTCATGATCAGAATCATCGCCACCGTGTTCTTCACGTGTAATAAGAGCCAAAGTCTCCTCATCATAGTCACTAGCGGACTCATACCCACCATCCTCAGGAGCAATCATCACACACTGAGATTGGCATTCTCTCGCAAAATGTCCTCTTCCCTTACAACGACGACAAATAATATCACTTGTGTGCCCTGTTGATGCCATGGACGAAGAAGAGCTCTTCGCATGTCCGGCGGGTTTGCTCTTGGCAGATAGTGGTTGTTGTGCCTGCTTTCTTTTATCACGGCTGGAGGTGGCAGCTGATGGGGGTGCTGGTGGAGTGGAAGTAGAGGATGCACGTGTGTCCATGATGAAGATCGACCTGCAGAAGAGTTAGTTCGCGCCAATGCCTGTCGATCCTGCACTTCACGTTCAACTTTACAAGCAAGATGGAATAAACGAGTGATATTAGTATACTCCTTATACACTAGAATGGTCTGAATCTCTCTATTCAATCCGGCCATAAAACGTGCAAGCATAGCTTCATTCTCCTCAACAATACCACATCTAATCATGCCAGTTTGTAATTCCTGATAATATTCTTCTACAGAATTTTTTCCTTGTCTTAAACGCTGCAATTTTTGAAGTAATTCACGTTGATAATATGGTGGAACCCAACGAGTACGCATAGCAGTTTTCAAAGAAGCCCAAGTAGTCGGAATAGGATATAATCTACAATGTTGAGACCACCAAACACATGTAAAGCTAGTGAAAGCACAAACATCAGTAGGAACACGTCCCTCCTCATGATATTGTAAACATGTAAATCGTTGTTCAGTTTCTAACTCCCAAGTTAGATATATATCAGGAACATATCTACCCTCAAATGGTGAAATATTCAATTTTAGTTTAGGAAGATGGTCATGTACCTCAGGTGGTGGTGCAGCCCTACCGTTGCGATGATATGCATGAGGATGACCTGGTGGTGGTGGTGCTGGTTGTTGCACGTAGTTCTGATGTTGGTCATCCTCATCCTCTTAATTGTCCTCCACCTCTGCAGTAGCAGCAGGAGCGGTAGAAGCATCAATAGCGGCACCAGAAATTTGCCCAGGGTCAATGGGAACACGCTGTGCTCGTCCCTGATACGTCCATTTTGCATCATGCTTTTATATCGATATTTATTGCATTATGGACTGTTATTTCACTTTATGTCACAATACTTATGGCTATTCTCTCTTATTTTACAAGGTTCACATAAGGAGGGAGAATGTAGGCAGCTGGAATTCTGGGATGGAAACGGAGCAAATATTAGAGACCTATTCTGCGCAACTCCAAAAGTCCTGAAACTCCACGTAACATCTTAAAATAAATAAAGAAAAATCCTCGCCAAAGATGAAGGCCAGGGGGCCCACACCCTGCTCATGAGGGTGGGGGCGCGCGCCCCACCTCCTAGGGCGTGCCCCTACCTCGTGGGCCCCCTGGTGGGTCTCCGACGTCCATCTTCTGCTATATGAAGTCTTTCATTGAGAAAAAAATCAGAAGGAACTTTTCCGGACGAGACTCCGCCGCCACGAGGCAGAACCTTGGTGGAACCAATCAAGAGCTCCGGCAGAGCTGTTCTGCCGGGGATACTTCCCTCCGGGAGGGGGAAATCATCACCATCGTCATCACCAACGCTCCTCTCATCGGGAGAGGGCAATCTCCATCAACATCTTCACCATCACCATCTCATCTCCAAACCCTAGTTCATCTCTTGTATACAATTCTTGTCTCAAAGTCCGGGATTGGTGCTAGTAGGTTGCTAGTAGTGTTGATTACTCCTTGTAGTTGATGCTAATTGGTTTATTTGGTGGAAGATCATATGTTCAGATCCTGTATGCATATCATTACCCCTCTAATTATGAACATGAATATGCTTTGTGAGTAGTTACGTTTGTTCCTGAGGACAAGGGAGAAGTCTTGCTATTAGTAGTCATGTGAATTTGGTATTTGTTCGATATTTTGATAAGATGTATGTTGTCTAGCCTCAAAGGGTGTTATGTGAACGTCGACTACATAACACTTCACCATTATTTGGGCCTAGAGGAAGGCATTGGGAAGTAATAAGTAGATGATGGGTTGCTAGAGTGACAGAAGTTTAAACCCTAGTTTATGTGTTGCTTCGTAAGGGGCTGATTTGGATCCACATGTTTCATGCTATGGTTAGGTTTACCTTAATACTTTTGTTGTATTTGCGGATGCTTGCAATAGAGGTTAATCATAAGTGGGATGCTTGTTCAAGTAAGAACAGCACCCAAGCACCGGTCCACCCACATATCAAATTATCAAAGTACTGAACGCGAATCATATGAACGTGATGAAAACTAGCTTGACGATATTCCCATGTGTCCTCAGGAGCGCTTTTCCTATTATAAGAGTTTGTTCCGGCTTGTCCTTTGCTACAAAAAGGATTGGGCCACTGATGTAGGGTAGAGACTGTCGGTGGGAACGACACCTATGGGATCACAAGAATTCCTACTGTGGTTAGCGGGGCACGGGGTCGTGAGAAGAGCGGATCAAATAGATAGCACACGGTTCGTTTATCCAGGTTCGGGGCGCAAGGATGCTTAAAACCCTACTCCTGCTTTGGTGGATTGTATATCTGTGTTCTTGAGCTAGCTATGGGGCGTGAGGAGCTACAAAAAGCCGAATCCCTCCTCTGGTCGCCTCGGGCCTCCTTTTATAGAAAAAGGGGTTGCCACAGTGGCACATAGGAGGTGGAAAGGGTACAGTGATGCGAGGTTATCCCTCACATTACATGACAAAGCGCATTTAATGCGTCTTGCTTAGGTGTCCTTGCTTTATCGGGGACAGGGGAGAGATCTGTCTCGTCCGTCGCCGCTCCTTCTTGTGTCGACACGCGCCCTGGCCAGCGACGCCTGTGATGCCATGTAGGTAGGCAGGCAGCTAAGGTGGTGCAGTGGTGGGTCTTCACGAAGATCTGCATGCCGCCACGCGGTTGCCTGCCCAACTAGTTGGGTCGGCAGCTGCAAGCATGCGGTGGTGGAGGTTTAGTCGTTGTGGGCCTGATGGTGGCCCTGCGGGTGTCCCCGGCAAGGGCCTTGCGGGGGCCCCGGCAAGGGTCTTGCCGAGGCGCCTGCTGTCATCCCCGGCAAGGCGCTTACCGGGGGCCTTGTGGTCTTCCTTGGCTGGGATCCCACCAAGGGTTGTCGTCGCCTTAGTGCGTATATGATCTTGAATGTCTTTACAAAGATCTGCATGCCGCCACTGGGATGTCTCCTGAATCCTTGCCCTTTGGGGGCAGTGGACTCAAGGGTGATTTGCTCCGTAGGCACGGGACGAGCCGCCGCGGCATGGGTCTTGGCGGGGCTGCTAGAACTGTCTCCCGGCAAGGATCTTGCCGGGGGAGTCCGCTTCGTCCCCTTTGCTCTTCGTGGTCTTGGCCTTGGCGTTGTTCTAGTTCTCTTGAGCTTCGGTCTTACCCTGGCTCACCTCCCTTGCCTTGCTTGGTCTGGTGGTGCCCGTGGCTCAGACTGCCCGTGCACAGTTATAGGGGTACAAAAAGTGTACCCCTCTTTTTGTACACCGACAGGAGCCCCCGGGCCTGGGCCACACATAAGCGCAACGTGTTGTTGGGCTAGGCCCAAAAACGATGCGCGGCCAGGCGGGGCGGTTTTTATCGCGGTAAGATTCTTCGCACGCCGCGCTTCCCACGATTCCCACGCGTGGTGCGTTGTGGGGAGGTGCGTGTGACATGGGCAGCATGCGTGGGGTTGGTTCCCGCGGGCATGCGTCACACCACAGTTAATGTGAAAGGAGGCGGCCCGTGTTGTCCCCCATAAAAAAAGGAATAACCGCGGGCGCGCTGCTCACTTTCTCCTCTTTCCTTGTGCCTTTTCCAATCTCAGAGCCGTCGTTTCCTCTCTTCCTTCCCTCCTAAGCTTCTGCCGTCGCCCACCGTCGTTGCTTCGCCATCCCCCTTCCTCGGCCCTCTAAACTTCTTGGCCGCCATGGCGCCCAAATCTGTCAAGGGCAAAGGGGTGGCTAAGGGCGCTGGGACTATGGAGCCGCCGGAGAGCACGTTGTCGGGGGACCGAACAAAGTCCGCCTTTTTCTTCCCCTCGACGGTTGATGTTCATGAGCTCCGGGCCTCCTTCAGGCCCCTATGGGGAGCGAAGACGGGGGAGAGAATTCGGGACACCCGGCGACGCGCGTCATTCCTGCTGCTTGCGCCGATCCTGCTCCAAATCGGTATCCCTTTTTCGTCGATTATCTTTCTTGCGGGTTATGCCCCCCTTTCTCCGATTTCTTCTGCGACATTATGCACACCTTGGGCTTTCGCCTCTTGTATTTTACTCCGAATGCGGTGGCGTGCATGGCTTTCTTCGCGCATCTTTGCGAAGGCTTTGCCGGGGTGCAGCCCAACACGGCGCTCTTCCGCCATTATTTCTTCCCTCGGATCCAGCCGGGAGGTGCCCTCTCTGGTTGCGTCACCTGTATCCCAAGACCCAAGGGGGCGTACCCGGACGGTGCCGTGAAGGAGAGGTGGGAGGAATGGCGTGGCCGGTGGTGCTGGATTGAGGATGAAGACCCGCGGGAATTCTGCAAGGTCCGCCGAGTGCCGCCGGTCCATGGCAGTGATTGGAGCGATGTCGACGCCGCCGACGAGAGGCTCACTGTTGCCACTACTGGGATTCTCCGGCTCACCCGGGTCGGACTCACCCTTGAGATGATCGGGGCGGACTTCATTCGCCACCGGATCGCCCCGTTGCACAACAAGGGTAGGCCAGCTTGGCTCTTCACGAATCCAGCGGACATTATGCGACTCCACCCCGGCCTTGATCACAACTTCACAGTGATGGCGCATGCCCACTTCTGCCAGCGGCTTTTCCAGCTTGATGTGGGTCACGATGGCGAGGTCGAACGGACCGGCAAGGCCGCAAGGGCTGCCGCAAAGGTTGGCAAGGCCATCAAGGGACCGTTTTTCAAGTTGCCAGTGGGGGTGGTCCCGTTGTGCAATAATTCACGTCGGTCCGAGATCATCGCCATGATGCCGGACTGTAATGCGCACGGCCCTGTCCCGAGCTGGAAGGAGTCGAAGGACGCGGATGTGCAGCAATTCTTTGGCACCCTGATTGAGGTACATGTCAATGCTGACACCGAGCGGTGGCTTGTCATGGACACCACCCAGGCAGAGATGGACTACATCGCCACTAGGGCGAGGGAGGCGCAGCTCGCCATGGAGGCCGGCAGTGCCGGGGGCGTGGAGGACAAGGCCACAATGGCTGTGGAGGAAGAGCAGCTCACTCGGTGGGGGGCAGCCACCGAGGAGGTCAGCAGCACCGACACTGGAGCTCCGCTTGTCGAAGACGCGGCGGACGAGTCGTCGTCGGAGGAGGACGTGGCGGCGGGCTCGACACCAACCAGGGGAAGAGGGCGAGTCCTACGGCGGGCTGGCTCCGGCGAGCCGGTCCGGCCCGGTAGGGCTACGCGGCCTCAATTGACCCTGGAGGGGTCTGGGCGTCACACGAGGGCCACGGCAGCCAAGAGGCTGACGAAGGCCGCTGAGAAGAAGAAGACAACAGCCCCTTCCTCATCTGGGCGTGCAAAAACCCCGCCGTCTTCGCCTCCTCCGGCAGATGTCGACTCGGATGTTGACTCAGAGGTCTCTTTTGATCTCAGGCCTCTCAGCCCGAACAGGAAAAGGAAAGTGGTGGAGGAAGAGGAGATGGGTGACGAGTAAGTACTCCGTCCCTTACTGTCATTTCCATCCCCCTGAATTAAGTCACTTATCTTGATCCGTTTTTGCTTTTGCAAGGATGCAGAGACATTGGCCCAGAGGGTGAAGAGGGCCAAGGCCTTGGCGGGCGGCCAGCCCCCGGCCAGTGCTTCAAAGTCGCCACTGGTGGTGCTGAGCAGCCCGGACAACAGCCCCCTGCACAGCCCCCAGCATAAGTTCGTCACCCTCCTCTTGTCGACACGTGGTAGGCGTTCGATGCTATGGTGTTGACCTTGTCGGGTTAGCAGGAGGGGAGCAGCAGCAGGAGGAGCCGCAGAGGGCTACCCCCAACACACCACCCCCATCGACTACGCCTCTGCGTGGGGTGTCCCCGGCAAGGGCATCAAGCACGGATCCCACACCCATGGAGGAAGAGGGGAACTTGGGCGCTGGTGACTCTTCCACGGCGCCGAATGCTGGCGGGGAGGGGACTTCTGCTTCACAGCCTGGCACTGGTGAGTCGCCTGTCCTCCATCTCTGTTTTTCCCTTATTCTTTTTCTTGGATTCAATGCTCCCATTACTACCTAGGCCCTCCTTCAATAGTTATGGAGGAAGTGGATACTATTGTTGGGAATATTGCTAAGGAGGCCGCAACGAGGCCAACAGGATTGCCACTGAGGAGGCCGCCAGGGATGCTGATGAGGTCGCCGCTGATGAGGCCACCAAGGATGCTGCTGAGGACACCGCTGCGGGGGCCACCAAGGCAACCGGCGAGGCTTCTGCCGAGGGCGCCAACGGTGGGCTTGCCGGGGAAGCCGGCAAGGCCACTACCGAGGAAGAGGTGGTTGATGATCAGCCTCCCTCCTCCTCAACCTTGGGCCCTGGCAGATATCTGAAGGTGGGCGATGATCTTTTCGTCCATCTCCCAGGGGCGTCAAGGTCCCGAGCGCCCGCCGAAGGGGAAGTCTTTGACGGCGAGGTGCTTGCTGCCGCCGGGCTTGAGGTTGTCGATGAGCCGGGTGTTGGCGGTGATGGTTCTCCAGAAGAGCAGCTTTTCCGCGCTATGGGGGCCAACTTCTGAAAACTCCAGGCGCTCTACCGTGTCCGTCTAGACAAGGTTAAGTCCAGGACGGCAATGGTGGACCAGGCGGAGGTGGATTTCAAGGCGTGCGTTACTGAGACGCAGACCTGGTTCCACCACACTCGTGAGGAGCAGAGGGACTTTTAGGAGGAATTGGCCAAGAGCAATGTCGAGCTCACCATGAAGATGGCTGACATCGAGAAGGCCCAGGAAAAGGCAGCGAACTTGGCTGCCGCGGCCGAGGCCGTCCGGAACCAGCATCAAGCCGCATTGGATTCCCAGGAAGTGGACCTCACCGTGCATGAGGCGAAGCTTGCCGCAGCGCTCTGTGGCAAGGATGAGGAGCTCGAGGCCCTTGTCACGCGGCGGACTCGCGAGCTGGAGCAGAGGCACAAAGAGTCACTCAATGCCCAGGCTCTGGCCCATGCCGGCAAAGTAAGGGAGTTGGAGGTGGAGCGGGACGAGCTGAAGGAGCAGGCCCTCAAGCTATCCAACGAGAAGAGAACGCTCAACAGCGCCTTGGCGGAGGCGCAAGGAGCTGTCATCAGCAGGACTGGGCAGCTCTCCGAAGCGCAAAACTCCGTCAGAGATCTCAAGCTGAAGCTGGAGGATCTCGAGAAGATGTTGTCAGAGAGCAGGGCTCGGGAGGAGACCTTGACCAGGAGTCTGGAGGAGGAGAAGCAGCTGCGGGCGAACGAGGCCGCCTCCCACCAGGAATATGTGGCGGGCGAGAACAAATGGATCAGCTGTCTGGAGGACGTCGTCGGCAGGGTCACCTCGCAGTTGGCCACCATGGGGATGCCAAACGTGAGGTACACCCCTGAGCGCAGCGGGACCGTCAACACCAAGCTGACCCAGTTCTTCGAGGGCGTCCTTGGAGCCTTGGCTTATCTTCACTCCAACCGAGCGGCCACGTTGGCCGAGGAAGCCCGGCGAGTTTGCGGGGGGGTCATGACCAAGGTCCTCACCAAGATGGCATACTAGAACCCCGTCCTCGACTTCGATGCCGCGATGGATACCTTGCCGGATGGTACTGACCTCACGGTGCTCAAGGAGCGCATCAAGCCCGTCATCAGCAGCATCGACGAAATCAAGAGGGTGGAAGGCCAGAGCCGGGATTAGGCATCCCGTTCTTCACTGCCGCTACAGGTTCACGACCAAGACAAATTTCATCTTTAGTTAGAACCGCAGCAATGATGTGATGTAACATAACTTTTGCAGTACTCTTAATTTCATGCATGTTATTTCCCCGTTCAATTCCTCTTTGTATGCGCACCCTACGTCCATTGGGTAGGCTCGCCGGCGGAAGCCCCTAGCGGCATTTTGGGGACGGATCCCCGTGGTCCTGCTGGGTATGCGTGCTGCCGGACGAGCCACCTTTCCGTTCTGAACGCGGCCGCTCGAACTGTCGAGCTTGACTCGAGTCAGAATCGAGGGCATTGTTGATCGCGGAAGGCTACTCTGCCATTCTCGACGCAGCCGCTTGAGCTGTTGAGCGGACTCGAAACAGGGCAAGGGCATTGCCGATCATGGGAGAGCCCCCTGGCGTGCAGGTTTCTCATACAAAGGCGTGACATCTCCGGGGGGGAATAACCACATATAAGAAGGATAGAACAAATAAGGGTTTAGTGCAACTTAGCTTCTGTTTGCAATCGCTCGAGTGCCGATGTTCTGGCCTCCTTTCTTCTCCAAGGGTCACGAAGATGAAGGAGTGTCGGGCTAACTGCTAAAGCCGATTCTCACAACTGCGCCCCCTACCTGGCGCGCCAAAGATGTCGATGGGAACGACACCTATGGGATCACAAGAATCCCTACTATGGTTAGCAGGGCGTGGGGTCGTGAGAAGAGCGGATCTAACAGGTAGCACACGGTTCATTTATCCAGGTTCGGGCTGCGAGGATGCGTAAAATCCTACTCCTGCTTTGGTGGATTGTATATCTGTGTTCTTGAGCTAGCTATGGGGCGTGAGGAGCTTCAAAAAGCCGAATCCCTCCTCTGGTCGCCTCGGGCCTCCTTTTATAGAAAAAGGGGTTGCCACAGTGGCACACAGGAGGTGGAAAGGGTACAGTGATGTGAGGTTATCCCTCACATTACATGACAAGGCACATTTAATGCATCTTGCTTAGGTGTCCTTGCTTTATTGGGGACGGGGGAGAGATCTGTCTCGTCCATCGCCGCTCCTTCTTGTGTCGACACGCGCCTTGGCCAGCGACGCATGTGATGCCATGTAGGTAGGCAGGCAACTGAGGTGGCGCAGTGGTGGGTCTTCACGAAGATCTGCATGCCGCCACACGGGTGCCTGCCCAGCTGGTTGGGTCGGCAGCTGCATGCATGCGGTGGTGGAGGTTTAGTCGGCGTGGGCCTGATGGTGGCCCTGCGGGTGTCCTCGGAAAGGGCCTTGCCGGGGCCCCGACAAGGGTCTTGCCGAGGCGCCTGCTGTCATCCCCGACAAGGCGCTTGCCGGGGGCCTTGTGGTCTTCCTCGGCTGGGATCCCGCCAAGGGTTGTCGTCTCCTTAGTGCGTATCAAATCTTGAATGTCTTCACAAAGATCTGCATGCCGCCACAGGGATGTCTCCCGAATCCTTGCCCTTTGGGGGCAATGGACTCAAGGGTGATTTGCTCCGTTGGCGCGGGACAAGCCGCCGCGGCAAGGGTCTTGCCGGGGCTGCTAGAACTGTCTCACGGCAAGGATCTTGCCGGGGGAGTCCGCTTTGTCCCCTTTGCTCTTCTTGGTCTTGGCCTTGGCGTTGTTCTAGTTCTTGATGCGGAGCATCCCAAGGTCATCCCCATGGACCTACCATCGTCTCATCAAGTGCCTACCGGAACCATGACTCGATCACGTGCAAGAGCCCTTGAAAGTGAGGTGACATCTCTCCTCTCATATGGATACTTTGTGCATACTCAGGTACAATGGAGAAGCTAAGGAGCAAGGACAAGAAGAAGAGGAAGATGGACGAGAAGATGGAGAAGAAGAAGGGATGCAGGAAAAGTCCCAGCCACCGGATGACCGGCCGGGACCGGACGTCCGGCGCCTGAAGCCTCAGCCGAACCCTAGTGGGCAGACGTCCGGCCCAGACCGGATGACGGGTGCCCCTGCACCCAAAGCGAACGAGCGGACGTCCGGTCCGGACCGGATGACCGGCGCACTAGCACCCGAGCCAACATCAGTGGAAGTCCGGAGCTACCAGACGTCCGGCACCCCCATCACAGAGCAGAACCAGCGGACGACCGGAGGACACCGAACGTCCGGCAGCTCCTGAGACACCGTACGACCGGTCCCCAGCGGACGTCCGGTACCTGGCTGCATCCAGATTCGGGCCCGAGGCCCATGTACCCTTTCACTTCGCCCCCCTTTTGCACTTAGACTATAAATAGACCCCCCATTCATCCTAGCTAGGGTTAGCGTTGGTTTAGCTCATACTTCGAGATGGAGCTTCGCTCATCCATCCCGATCTCCTCCTCGAGAGAGACTGCGGCCCCTCTTCGGAGAAGATCAACTTGGATTCAAGACCCCCTCTTGGGCGGCCCCATCAAGACCTCCTTCTAGGAGAAGAACCGGTTACTTGTATCGTCCTTTGTTGATCGTGGATCATCGTGTATCTCTTTGTGTTTCGAGGATCTAGCACATGTGTAATCGAATCTTGTTGGTTTGAGTGTTTCTCTCATGTTTTCCCTCGTGAATCCCCTCGTGTTCTCCGTGTTTCTCTTTGGGATCCGCTCCTTTCGTGAAAGATCGGCCATCTAAGGTTCCACCCTACATCATCTTGGTATCATGAGCAAGGTTGATCACGATTTCGGAGCCCCCTCTTCGTTTTTCTAGCTTGATTTTGTTGTTTTTCGTCCTAATCCAAAAATCCCCACAAAAATAGCCCCAAAATTTTTCTTGTGTTTTGTGAGTTGTGATGATGTTTTATTGGTTTTGATCCGTGAATTTGTTGCGTTGCAAGTAGATCTAGCCTTCCCCCACCATCTCCACCTCGAAATCCCTCCCAAATTCCCCATATTCCCCCCAAAATCACCTCCCGGATCTAAAATCTCACGTTGACCCCAGCCACCGGACGACCATCACATCACCGGACGTCCGGCGACCCAGGAAGCACCGGACGTCCGACATTACCGGACGACCGGCGACCGGACATCCATCCACGCCCGGACGACCGCTACTTCCACAACATCATCCGCTACACCACCTCCAACTTCTGAAAAACCATTCCAATATCCCTACCCACACCACCACCTACCCGCTACCAACTCTGACGATTTTGGTCGCTTTTTGTTTTGAGAATTTGAGTTGCGGTACCGTATCCTTTTGTGTTTCGGCTATCTAGGTACGGTTCGACATCGACACCACCGCCGCTCATTTTCGCCACGGACGCGTCATCAACACCAGTCATCAACAACGACCACCTCTACTACGACTTGGTATTCGTACCACCATTTTGACACCATACCAGAAGCAAGACCGGTAACCTCATCTTGGTATTGGACATATCACTCTTGTCATTACATTGATAGCCATCAACGCCTTACTCCTTTGCGTTGCTTACCCATCGAGACTAGCCATTGAGTATTGCCGGCAATGAGACTTGTTCACTTTAGTGATCATACTTCCCCATAGCATACATACATACATCATTGTTTCCTATATTGGTATCATCTCTTGTGTCACAAAGCTGTCGTTGCACACTCACTTGCTATCTTGGTTCGTCAAGCTTCGCATAAGAGAAGAGCTCAAACATCAAAGAGCCAACCAAGCTTTTAAGCAAAGAGGAAAGATAAGCAAAGAGCTTTTAAGGAAGAACCATAGCATCATACAACATTAAGATTGTCATACTCGATCATCTTGGATCACATCATAGCAACACCTTGCATAAAACATATTTGGGATAGAAGTCGTTGCATTTTTGCTAAGTAGGTCGTGTACAAGTTCTTGTATCTGCCTATCGTGCAATCGTGCTAGCGTCTCTCTAGTGTTGTGCAACAAGAGCATTTTTGTGGATTCCACATTTTGGCTCACCCTTGGTTGCTCAACCCCACTTATCTTTTTGCGTGTGTGTTTCTGTGTACCGTATATGCTTGGTCTACTTGTTACATTGCATCTTGCGAATCTTCTCCAACATATTGAATCTTGCTTACATTCACATTAAAAATTGTGCCACCATCCTAACCAAGCTCCACCATAAGCTTTTACTTGTGTAGGTGTGAGAAACCGACAAGAATTGGTACCAATTGTGCTATTTCCTTGTTACACGTTGGAGTCATCTTTGATCCATTGTCAACATCGGTCAAGGTACATTTGATATTGGTTCTTCCCTTTCTTCCACTCACACTTGTCTTGGAATGATGGATAGGCCAAGTACTTCTACCAACCCGCTCTTCATGGAGCAAGACGACGACATGAACTCCTTCGTCACCAAGAGTCACCTCTTTGGTGCACAATGTGCTTTGCATCAAGAGCAACAAGCTATGAGTGAACGCATCGACAACCTTGCCGCCGACTTACGACTTTCAGAGCAACGTACAAGGGACTACTTTGACAACAAGCTCGACAATCACAAGCAAGAGAATGACGCAAGGATGGACGAGATTCATGCTTTGTTGCTCAACCGCTCTTCTTCCACTTGAAGAAGGAGCCTTTCAAGTCTACACTCCGACGGCACCATCTCCGGTTCAAGTACACCGACATCTAACACTCTTTGACGAGTCGCGCGCAACGAGCATCAAGCAAACCTCAATCCACTTCGAGACACTGACTCGCAAGAACATCGACGACGTCAAGCCAAACAAGACTTTACGCTAGCTCGAGAGCGGCAACGCCAACGTCAACACGAACAAGAGGAGTGAGCGCGACAACATCAAGATGCACAAGAAGCCGAGGCGGAACACCAAGAACAACAACTATGTGAAGCTCAAGCACTTGAAGCGCAACGTGCTCTTCATGAATCAAATCGTGCCGTAGCCCACCGAGGCCGACAAGCTCGCCTACATCAACAAGAACGTCACGATGAAGCTCAAGAAAGAATTTTCCAAAGACGTGTGTGTCAACAAGCTCCTCGTCAAGATAGACAAGCGCCTCGTCAAGATAGACAAGCTCCCCCTCAAGCGAGACAAGAACATCAAGTTCATCAAGAGCATGACGATAATGGGAATCCTCCACGACAAGCGCAACACGAGGTTGACAACCCTCCGTGTTAATAGAATCACGAGTTGAACAATCATCTACAACATGGGCGTCATCATCTCCGACCGCAACACAATAAAGAGCAACGCTACGGCAAGCTCAAGTTCACCATGCCCAAGTTCAACGGAAGCAACGATCCCGAAGAATACCTTTCATGGGCATTGAAAGTTGACAAGATCTTCCGTTTGCACAATAATGAAGAAGAGAAGAAGATCGCGATGGCATCCCTTGAGTTCCAAGACTATGTCCTCATTTGGTGGGAACAAGTCATTGAGCGCCGCGAGGCA
This sequence comes from Triticum aestivum, assembly GCF_018294505.1. NCBI lineage: Eukaryota > Viridiplantae > Streptophyta > Magnoliopsida > Poales > Poaceae > Triticum > Triticum aestivum. The sequence goes on from NC_057794.1 coordinate 198,979,874, forward strand.
AGAGGTGAACCACCCATCACTACTTGGGCACAAATGAAGGATATCATGAGAGCACGATTCGTGCCAAACTACTACAACCGCGACCTCTTCAAGAAACTTCAACAACTCAAGTAAGGCACCAAGAGCGTTGAAGAATACTACAAGGAGATTGAAGATTGCAATGATAAGAGCCAATGTGACGGAAGATGATGAGCAAACAGTGGCACGTTTCTTGAATGGCCTCAATCATCCTTATCAAGAAGATCGCCGACTTCCAACCATACTCAAATCTTAATCGAGCCCGTGCACCAAGCTACCAAAGCGGAACGCCAAGTGCAAGATGATTTCAAGTATGCCAAGTTCTCATCCAAGTCCTACGGTTTCTCCAATAAACCAAGCTTCAACGACTCCAACACCGACTACAAGACCCTCTACTTCCACCATTGACAAGTCGACTTCCAAGAAAGCTTCGCCAATTACAAGCAATCCTAATACGAGCAACTTCAAGCCGAGAGCTTCATCATCATCAACCCCTACCGATGAGACCGTCAAGACGAGTTCCCTTCAAGTGTTTCACTTGCGGTGGCCGAGGCCACAAGTCCTATGAGTGCACCAACAAGCGCACGATGATCTCAACGACGTCGGCACTTATGATTCATGAGCGAAGGAGAAATGGAAGCCCTTGAGCAAGTCGCCATGCACCGCCCAAGTGAACAATGAAGAAGAACAAGTCTTTTGCGATGAAGATTCAAGTCCCGCACTTGTTGTCTCCAAAGTCTTGACTCTCCAACATCAACAAGAAGAAGACCAACGATGCCACATATTCCACACCAAGGCCGACATCAATGGACGATCCGTCAGGTCATCACCGATGGAGGGATTGTCACCAATCTCGCAAGTGAAGAACTTTGCTCCAAGCTCCAATTGCCCAAAGACAAGCATCCACATCCATACAAAGTGCAATGGCTTAGCGACTCCGGCACTATCCAAGTCGAGCACCGAGTGCAAGTATCCTTCAAAATCGGCGCTTACGAAGACACCTTGGGAGTGTGATGTCATCCCAATGACCGTTTTTCATCTTCTCCTTGGATGGCCATGGCAATTCGATAGAGGAGTCGTCCACAATGGGCGTACAAACCACTATAGCTTCAAGATGCAAGAAAGGAGTTTTGCTACGCCCTATGTCTCCAGCCAAGTGATCATCGCCGATAAGCAAGCCACCCATCGTGGAGAGAATGCTGAGAGAGTGAGCCACCAAAAAGAGCATGAGCGCCACAAGCCCAAATTGAGTGCCTCCACGATGAGAGAAAACAAGAACCTAGTTCTCTTTGCCACCAAACGTGAGATGAGAGAAGTGTGTGAGAACCCATCTAGTGTCCTACACTACGTCCTTGTGTGCAAGGACAATGCACCACAAACTAACACTTCTCAAACTCATCCTCTAGTGTTGTCTTCTCTTTGCAGGAATTTCAAGATGTTTTTCCCGATGAGCTACCTCCGGGTCTACCTCCTCTACGAGGCAATTGAGCACCGCATCGACCTCATCCCCGGAGCACTGCTTCCGAACAAAGCTCCCTACCACGTCAACCCCGAAGAACCAAAGAAATTCAAAGGCAAGTAAAAGCATCTCATAGACCATGGTCATGTGCGTGAAAGTTTGAGTCCTTGTGCCGTACCGGTCATTCTTGTGCCAAAACGTGACGGTAGTTTTCGCATGTGCTCCGATTGTAGACCTATCAATGCTATCACCGTTAGATATAGGTACCCCATTCCATGCCTTAATGATATGCTTGATGAACTTAGCGGTGCCACTATATTTTTACAAATTGATCTTAAGAGTGGTTACTATCAAATCCTCATACAAGAGGGTGATGAATGGAAAACCACATTCAAAACCAAGTTTGGTTTGTATGAGTGGTTAGTCATGCCTATGGGTCTCTCGGAAGCACCGGGCACTTTTATGCGCCTTATGAATCATGTCTTTCGCCCTTACATTGGTATATTTGTTGTGGTTTACTTCGATGACATTCTTGTGTTTAGCAAATCTATCCAAGAGCATGTCACCCATGTCCGCACCATTTTGCACACTCTTAGGAAAGAGCGTCTCTATGCTAATATGGAGAAATGCCTTTTTGGTGTTGATAAGCTCATTTTCTTAGGATTTGTTGTCTCTTCTAAGGGTGTTCATGTAGATGAGTCCAAGATCAATGCTATTAAGACTTGGCCGCAACCAACCAACTTGCTCAAGTGCGTAGTTTCCTTGGCTTGCGGGTTTCTATCGTCGCTTTGTGAAGGATTTTAGCACCATTGCTTCGCCTTTGCATGCTTTGAGCAAGAAGAATGCACCTTTTGTTTGGGGACCATCCCAAGATATCGCATTCAATGAGCTTAAGAATTTGCTTACTCATGCTCCCGTGCTTGCTTTACCCAACTTCGACAAGCCTTTTGAGATTTCATTGCGATGCTAGTGGTAATGGCATAGGAGGTGTGTTAATGCAAGAGAAGCCCCCCATAGCTTACTTTAGTGAGAAACTTTTCCGGAGCGCAACTCAATATCCCATCTATGACAAAGAGCTATATGCTTTAGTCCGTGTTTTACATGAATGGGAACATTACCTTCGTCCCCATGAGTTCATCATTCATACCGATCATGAGACCCTCAAGTATCTCAAGGGTCAAACTAAGTTGAACAAGCGTCATGCTAAATGGAGTGAATTCATTGAGTCTTTTCCCTATGTCATCAAGTACATCAAGGGTAAAGAAAACATCATCGCGGATGCTCTTTCCTGCATATGCATGCTAGTCATGCAACTAGAGTTAGATGTCATTGGCTTCGAGCATATCAAAGATTTGTATGCGCATGATGAAACTTTTGCCACCCCTTATGCCAAGTGTTTGTCGAATACATCGTGGGAACGCTATTACATCAAAGACGGCTACCTTATGAGAGCTAACAAATTTTGCATCCCCAAGTCATCCCTTCGTTTATTGCTTTTGCAGGAATCGCATGGAGGAGGATTAATGGGACATTTCGGACGCGACAAGACATTCGCCACGCTCTTGAAGAGCTACTTTTGGCCAAAGATGTTTCGGGACATCAATCGCTTCACCAACCGATGTTCGACATGCCGCAAAGCTAAGTCCAAAGCTCAATCTCATGGCCTCTATATGCCTCTACCGATTCCATACCAACCATGGGAAGACATAAGCATGGACTTTGTACTTGGTTTGCCAAAAACTCGCAATGGGAAAGATTCCATATTTGTCGTTGTGGACCGTTTCTCCAAAATGGCACATTTTATTCCTTGTCACAAGATAGACGATGCTTCACATGTTGCTAATCTCTTTTGTAGGGAAATATTGCGTCTCCATGGTGTGCCAAAGACAATTGTCTCGGACCGCGACGTTAAGTTCCTTAGCTACTTTTGGAAGACTCTATGCGCCAAGCTCGGAATCAAGCTACTCTTCTCCACGGCGTACCATCCTCAAACCGACGGTCAAACAGAGGTGACAAACCGCACACTCTCCGCTCTACTTCGAGTACTCATCAAGAAGAACATCCAGGAGTGGGAGGAGTGTCTACCCATCGCCGAGTTCGCATACAACCGAGCAAGACACTCAACAACCGGCAAGTCCCCTTTCGAGGTCATCTACGGATTCAACCCTTTGTAACCATTGGATATTCTTCCTCTACCACTCCAAGAGCGCATCAATTTGGACACAAGTGCGCGTGTGACACATCTCAAGAAGATGCATGAAGATACAAGAAACACCATCGAGCACCAAGTTCAACGCCTTGCGACCAAGCTCAACTTTAACAAGCAACCTATGATCTTCAACATTGGTGATCAAGTGTGGCTACACCTTCGCAAGGACCGCTTCCCACAAGAACGCAAATCCAAGCTTCATCCACGAGCGGATGGACCCTTCAAGGTGCTTGCATGCTACAACGACAACGCTTACAAGCTTGACCTTCCACGCGACAAGTACAACATGAGCGACATCTTCAACATCAAAAGATCTCTCTCCTTTCCATGGTGATGAAGATTTTGATCCGAGGACAGATCTTCCCCAAGGGAGGGAAGATGATGCGGAGCATCCCAAGGTCATCGCCATGGACCTACCATCGTCTCATCAAGTGCCTACCGGACCCATGACTCGATCATGTGCAAGAGCCGTTGAAACCGAGGTGACATCTCTCCTCTCACAATTCCACTTTGATGCGCATGAAGCATGGCTACTACCTCATATGGATACTTTGTGCATACTCAGGTACAATGGAGAAGCTAAGGAGCAAGGACAAGAAGAAGAGGAAGATGGACGAGAAGACAGAGAAGAAGAAGGGATGCAGGAAAAGTCCCAGCCACCGGACGACCAGCCGGGACCGGACGTCCGGCGCCTAAAGCCTCAGCCGAACCCCAGCGGGCGGAGGTCCGGCCCAGACCGGACGACCAGTGCCCCTGCACCCGAAGCGAACGAGCGGACGTCCGAACCAGACCGGACGACCGGCGCACCAGCACCCGAGCCAACATCAGCGGAAGTCCGAAGCTACCGGACGTCCGGCACCCCCATCACAGAGCAGAACCAGTGGACGACCGGAGGACACCAGACGTCCGGCAGCTCCTGAGACACCGGACGACCAATCCCCAGTGGACGTCCGGTACCTGGCTGCGTCCAGATTCGGGCCCGAGGCCCATGTACCCTTTCACTTCGCCCCCTTTTGCACTTAGACTATAAATAGACCCCCATTCATCCTAGCTAGGGTTAGCGTTGGTTTAGCTCATACTTCGAGATAGAGCTTCACTCATCCATCCCGATCTCCTCCTCGAGAGAGACTGCGGCCCCTCTTCGGGGAAGATCAACTTGGATTCAAGACCCCCTCTTGGGGCTTCCCCATCAAGACCTTCTTCTAGGAGAAGAACCAGTTACTTGTATTGTCCTTTGTTGACCGTGGATCATCATGTATCTCTTTGTGTTTCGAGGATCTAGCACATGTGTAATCGAATCTTGTTGGTTTGAGTGTTTCTCTCGTGTTTTCCCTCGTGAATCCCCTTGTGTTGTTTGTGATTCTCTTTGGGATCCGCTCCTTTCGTGAAAGATCAGCCATCTAGGGTTCCACCCTACATCAGTTCTCTTGAGCTTCGGTCTTTCCCTGGCTCTCCTCCCTTGCCTTCCTTGGTGTGGTGGTGCCCGTGGCTCAGACTGCCCGTGCACAGTTATCGGGGTACAAAAAGTGAACCCCCCCCCTTTTGTACACCGACAGAGACCCTAATCGCCCGATCTTTCATGAAAGGAGCGGATCCCGGGGAAATCACGAAGAACACGAGGAAGAACGGAAGGAAAGAACAAGAGGAAATCACTAAACCGACACAAATAAGTCACACATGGGCTAGATCCTCGAGTACATAGAACGATACACGAATCCACGGTCAACTAGGGATGATACACGGTAACCAGTTCTTCTCTGTGAGGAGGTCTTGATGGGGCCGCCCAAGAGGGGGTCTTGATGATCTTCTCCGCAAGGAGGTCTTGAATCCGCTTGGGGGATCTTCTCCGGTGGAGGCTCGAATCTCCGAGGAGAAGGTAACCAAGTGGATGAGCAAAGCTCTCTCACAAATCTGAGCTAAACATTTGCTAACCCTAGAAAGGATGAGGGAGAGGTCTATTTATAGTCTAGGTGCAAATGGGGGTGAAAGTGGGATACATGGGCCTCGGGCCCGAATCTGGACGCAGCCAGGTACCGGACGTCCGCTGGTGACCGGTCGTCTGGAGTCTCGGGAGCGACCGGTCGTCCGGTGTCCTCCGGACGTCCGCTGGTTCTGCTCTGTGATGGTGGTGCCGGACGTCCGGAAATGTCGGACTTCCGCTGACTTTTGTTCGGGTGCAGGTGCGCCGGTCGTCCGGTCCGGACCGGACGTCCGCTCGTTTGCTTCGGGTGTCGGGGCACCGATCGTCCGGTCTGGACCGGTCGTCCGCTCACTGGGGCTCAGCTGATGATTCAGGCGTCGGACGTCCGGTCCCGGCCGGTCGTTCGGTGGCTGGGACTGCTCCTTCAGCCCTTCTTCTTCTCCGTCTTCTCGTCCATCTTCCTCTTCTTCTTGTCCTCGCTCCTTAGCTTCTCCATTGTACCTGAGTATGCACAAATTATCCATATGAGGTAGTAGCCATGCTTCATGTGCATCGAAGTGGAATTGTGAGAGGAGAGATGTCACCTCGGTTTCAAGAGCTCTTTGCACGTGATCGAGTCATGGGTCCACTAGGCACTTGATGAGACGATGGTAGGTCCATGGGGATGACCTTGGGATGCTCCGCATCAGCCACCTTGCTGCACTTTATTTACTTTTGTTACTTGTTGCTCGTTACAATTTATCCTATCACAAAACTATCTGTTACCACTTATTTCAGTACTTGCAGAGGATACCTTGCTGAAAACCGCTTATCATTTCCTTTTGCTCCTCGTTAGGTTCGACACTCTTACTTATCGAAAGGACTACGATAGATCCCCTATACTTGTGGGTCATCAAGACTCTTTTCTGGCGCCGTTGCCGGGGAGTGTAGTGCCTTTGGTAGGTGGAATTTGGTAAGGAAAAACTTATATAGTGTGCTGAAATTTACTGTCACTTGCTTCTATGGAAAGTAACTCTCGGAGGGGCTTGTTCGGGGTATCTTCACCCCATCCAGTAGAGCAAAGAGTTGTTCCTCAACCTACTGAACCTATTGAAAATGAAACTCCTTTTGAATTTCCTTCGGGTATAATGGAAAAACTTCTAGCTAACCCTTTTACAGGATATGGAACAAAGCATCCTGATGAGCACTTAATATATGTGGATGAACTTTGTGGATTATTTAAGCTTACAGGTGTACCCAATGATGTTGCTAAGAAGAAGGTCTTCCCTTTATCTTTGAAGGGAGATGCATTGATATGGTATAGGCTATGTGATGATATGAGATCATGGAACTATAAAACATTGAAATTGGAATTTCATCAAAAGTATTACCCTATGCATCTGGTTCAGTGTGATCGCAATTATATATATAATTTCTGGCCTTGCGAAGGAGAAAGCATCGCTCAAGCTTGGGGGAGGCTTAAATCAATGTTGTATTCATGCCCCAATCATGAGCTCTCGAGAGAAATAATTATGCAAAGTTTTTATGCTCGGCTTTCTCATAATAATCAAACCATCCTCGATACTTCCTGTGTTGGCTCTTTTATGATGAAGACTATTTAATTCAGATGGAATTTATTGGATATAATTAAACGCAACTCTGAAGATTGGGACCTCGACGAAGGTAAAGAGTCAGGTATGACACCTAAGTTTGATTGTGTTAAATCTTTTATAGACACCGATATTTTCCGTAAGTTTAGCACTAAATATGGACTTGACTCCGAGATAGTAGCTTCTTTCAGTGAATCTTTTGCTACTTATGATAGAGGCGAGGATGTCCTGATCTTTCGATAAGATGATAACTATCGATTTGGTGGAGACGACTTTGACGATCCGACTACAAACATGCACGACGTTGCGCCTTAGCAATCGCTAAACCAATCTCCCGAGGTTACTGACGATGCTGGAAACACGATCAGCCTAACCACGAAGGTCTATTCCTGCACGCAATCGAAGAACGAGCAAGAATATGATAATGCAATCTGAATATTGCGAATATAGATGAAGTATTGATAAAGGTGGGGATCCGTAAGCGGTCTTGGTCTGGTCGTTGGACACAAACGAAGTACACGAAGTTGCAATGGCTAACTTTTAACTAAACAAATCCCAAGGAAAAAGCTACTAGATGGATCTTCTTATATAGGAGCAAGGGGTGGCGGCCAAGGAGGTGGGAGGACGTCCCAAGGCAGCCTAAAACTAACCCTGGGTCGTACAAGGCTAATGGGACCAAGTGGAGATGGTGCATCACCTTTGGACTTGTTGTTTGACTCGGATTCTGCTGCAGCGTCATATTGTTTCGTCGATATCTCAATGCTCCGGACGAATTTGAAGGTGATTTCAATTGGGTTGGAAAGACCATGAAATCTACATTCCAACAAAAAAATCACCCAATTTGGACTCCGTATGAAAAAGTTGTTGATGTTTTGAGTCAGGTATGTCTGTGTAGTCTGAATCTAAATCCAGAACATGAGAGACTTGGACTCTATCTTCTCTTGGCCCAAAAGTGACATGAGAGAACTTTTTGAACAGAACCTAAACTTCTCCTTTTCCCTTATCTTCATATGTGGATTGTACAAATGTCCCATACACCTACAATTAGACAAAACACAAAAGTGTGTGAAGTATTTTTGTTCTGGATAACATAAATAGATTATTGAATAGTTTGCACTAGAAATCACGTGACAAATATGCATGTATGCAATATTTTTGGTCGTATCCAAGGTAGTCATGTCCTCATCATCCTCCTCTTTTTGAAAAGTAAGCCGTCATCGATGTTGCTTAATCTGAAATGTGGCTAACAAAAGAGACAAGGTGTACATGTTGTATATGTATATGTCATCCATTTTTACTTCCCTTGATTTTTGCACATATGACACATGTATACATGAGTAACTTTCATAGTTCATAAAATCTAAAGCCAAAAAATTATCACAGGAAGTAGAAGGCATGAAAATATTGTAACTTAGTTTGCACATATAAGTGAAGCTCTTATTCATTCGAAAATAATGACAATGCTCATCATTAAACCATCCCAACATTGGTGAATAAACCTTACTTGCATCAAATTTACATGCTACAACATGCTTAAATAAGCAAACATGCAATAAGTCATTGGACATAGAATCATCACCAAGATTAGAGGTCATATCAAAATGATTAAACATTGGTTCTTTTGCATCAACAATTAATTAAATGGGTGCACTAAAAATTGTTTGTATTTCAGTTGTTTGATCACAAGACACATTCATGACAATAACAAGATTCTCTAAAATAGGTGGTGTGCTCAAATCAACAGGTAACTCAACACATGATGCATTCAAGTTAACTAGGCATGCATCATTCTCATGTGAAGTTATATCATCAATACCTTTATTGTTACCTTGTCGCAAAAATGTAGTTGATGTAGGTACGGACGTTGACAATGTAACATACTCTTGAGATGATGTCGCGCTCACAATGCGAGGTGGGGCTGCTCTAGTAGGTGCAACGGTGGAGGAACCAACCAGCAGTGGTGAGCATGAACTGGAATGGTAGTAGTTGTTGTCACCCAATGCATCCTCCTGTATCTGTCTCTCAAAGGTACAAGCACGAACATACATACCAGTAATGCAACAAGGAATATACTGAAATCTTGCACGGATATCATGGTTCAAACCACCAAAAAATCTATTCATTGTATCATCCTCAGATTCTTCCATGTCACAATGATGCATATAAAATTTGAACTCTTGGTAGTAAGCATGAATAGTGTTGCTGCCTTGTTTTAATTGTTCCAATTTGCGAAGCAATTCATGACGATAGTAAGAAGGAAAAAATGGTTATCTCATTACAGCTTTCAAAACTTTCCAAGTTGTGGGTTGGTTATCAATGTTTTTCTTACAATGTACACTCCACCAAACAGAAGCAAAACCAGTAAATGCTCTAGTCATAGCTCGTACTCTCTCAAGTTTAGAAAAATCATGGTGAGTAAAAACTTGTTCTACTTCAAGCTCCCAAGCTAGATAAATAGCAGGATTAAATCTACCCTCAAATGACGGTAAAGAGATAACCTGACCATGAGCATGTGTGTGTTGTCCCACATCTCGTGATGGTGAAAATGTGTCCGTCGTCCAAGAACTTCTATCTCCGGAATCTGTCATGATTAGTAGAAACAAGAAACAAAATTCGAGAATAATGTTCATATAAACTACTAGGATGTGGTTGTAAAGTGCTCATAGTAAAGCAAATATCAATATCTTACAAGTACTTAGCATGCGGCAGGTGGTGACAGGCAACCAGCGGTGTCAAATAACTCCGAAGATTGTGTAAAGCGATTGCCAGGGGAGCATATGTATACACGGTGTAGAAATATGTGGAGCTGGGTTGGCTATATTTGGTAGCAAAAGATTAGCAATAATCAATTCAAAGATGCCATGTTGAATAAACGTTCAACGATGATACTGTGCTGGTCCTAGGCTAGACCGGACAAGAGACGCGAGTCTAGAACAATAATGAGGTCATGACATAGCATAAATAGCATCAATGAAGGATACTAAGTAGCTCTGGACAGCAAGATATAAGTGAAGATCACAACGGCAGTAAAGATAATGATGAAAAACAACTGCCAAGCAGGATATACAACAACTCTCTCTCTCTCCAACTTTCCCCTGGAAAAGTTTGAGCCAATTTTCTGATTACTTTTTTCAAGAATGGTATTGACTCATGCTTTCAAACACAAAAGGAATCACTCAATTCCGAGTTGATATGAGGAGTCAAAAAATTCTAAAACTGATGTGAAAAACTGGAATAAGCTGTGTTCGTGAACTTCGGAGGGCAAAAAGACCTATCTAGAAGCCGATTTTGAGGTGCCAAATATTGAACTTTATTTTGCAACTATTTAGATGCGGCTCGTCGCTAGCTTTTATTTGAGTACTCGCGGAGCCAAATCGGACTTTGTATGAGGAAGTTATGCATGTTTTACTGAACAGTGCACAAAACAGAATTCAACTACGAGATTGAGTCTAGATAGATCCAAATTTTGTTTTTTTCCTCTTTTTTTCCTCACACTTTTTTTTCTTTTTCTTTCTCTCTTTTTTTTCTCTGACTTTTTTCTTTTTCTCTCTCTTTTTTTTCTCTATCTTTTTTTCTCTCCCTCTTTCCAAGACAAACTAGATGAGATGCAGATTGGATCAAGCGAAGATGTGAACGACCTCAACTATGATTGTGACAACGAACTATGGGTAGCACGTGGTGGAAATTGATGGATGGGTGGTGGACAGCGGAAGGGATAATGATGCAACGGCGGCGTGACTAATGTGAACAGAACTCAAAACTCTAAACGAACTAGACACTAAGACCAGCAACTCAACACGACGATGCAACCGATAATTCAACTATGCAAGCAATGAAAAGAAAATTGCAAAGGCTTAGACTAGCTTGGACAAAGGATGAATAGATCTAACTTTTTTGTGGCTTTTTTTTGGACAATAGGTAAAAAAATAAATCTAATCTAGGAAAACTGGAAATTCTCACCGAGCAACCTGAAAACTGATACCACTTGATAGAGGCGAGGGTGTCCCGATCTTTCGATGAGATGATAACTATTGATTTGGTGGAGACGAATTTGACGATCTGACTACAAACGTGCACGACGTTGCGCCTTAGCAATCGCTAAACCAATCTCCCGAGGTTACTGACGATGCTGGAAACACGATCAGCCTGACCACGAAGGTCTATTCCTGCATGCAATCGAAGAACGAGCAAGAATATGATAATGCAATCTGAATATTGCGAATATAGATGAAGTATTGATAAAGGTGGGGATCCGTAAACGGTCTTGGTCTGGTCGTTGGACACAAACGAAGTACACGAAGTTGCAATGACTAACTTTTAACTAATCAAATTCCAAGGAAAAAGCTACTAGATGGATCTACTTATATAGGAGCAAGGGGTGGCGGCCAAGGAGGTGGGAGGACGTCCCAAGGCAGCCTAAAACTAACCCTAGGTCATACAAGGCTCATGGGCCCAAGTGGAGATGGTGCAACACCTTTGGACTTGTTGTTTGACTCGGATTCTGCTGCAGCGTCATATTGTTTCGTCGATATCTCAATGCTCCGGACGAATTTGAAGGTGATTCCAATTGGGTGGGAAAGACCATGAAATCTACATTCCAACAAAAAAAATCACCCAATTTTGACTCCGTATGAAAAAGTTGTTGATGTTTTGAGTCAGGTACGTCTGTGCAGTCCGAATCTAAATCTAGAACGTGAGAGACTTGGACTCTATCTTCTCTTGGCCCAAAAGTGACATGAGAGAACTTTTTGAACAGAACCTAAACTTCTCCTTTTCCCTTATCTTCATATGTGGATTGTACAAATGTCCCATACACCTACAATTAGACAAAACAAAAAAGTGTGTGAAGTCTTTTTGTTTTGGGTAACATAAATAGAATATTGAATAGTTTGCACTGGAAATCACCTGGCAAAAAAGCATGTGATGAGGACATCAATACCATTGTTACACCCACAGCCCCTGCTGTTGTACATACTATACCAATTACTAGAGCTCACGCACGCCAATTGAATTATTAGGTACTTTCGTTTCTTGGTAACGATTCTAATGTTCATGTGAATATGATGCTGCCTAAGTTGGATATATTTGTTTTGCTTACAAATGAAGGGCCTAGATTAGACAAGAAAGATGAACCTTGGAGCAAGTTCAAGCATGGAGATGATGGCATGCGCAAGGGGAACAAGAACAGAGTTACAAGTGATGATTCCAGGACTCTGAAGCCACCATAATGAGTGCATGAAGCATGGGACGAAATATACAAGATGCCACTTCATAAATTTCGTCCAGAGGCTATTCTAGGTGCGGCGTCACCTTATTATTGGGCCAGGCCCATGTATTTTCGAAATACTTAAGTATAGGCTGTTTTTAGAGTCCGTATGTGTGGGGAAACAAGAGTGAGGGTTGGTTTCGGATCCCTCCACCAAGGGCCACGAAATTCCCCCTCTCTCCTCCATATATACAGCCCTTAGGGCATCGTTTAGACTTTAGGTTTTGTTTAGATTAAAAGTTCACCATACCTGCAACTTTGCGTACTTTGTTTGTGTCCAACGACGAGACCAAGATGTCACAGAACCCCACCTTGATCAATAAAGCTTTCATCTTATATTCGCAATATCCAGATTGCAATCTCAGTTGCTTGCTTGTTCTTCGTTTGCTCGTAGGAAACAGGCCCTCGTCGTCAGGTTGATCGTGCTCCGGCATGGTCAATAACCCCTCGGAGTTGGTTCAGCGATTGCTAAGGCGCGACGTCCTCGCACGTTCATAGTCGGATCGTCAAAGTCGACTTCCTCTAAAACGATAGCCACCATCTCGTCGAAAGACGAGAAACCTTTGCCTCTATCAAGTGGTATCAGATTTCCAGGTTGCTCGGTGAGATTTTACAGTTTTTCGTAGTTTAGATCGAGTCTGTTCTTCGTACCTATAGTCCATGAAAAAGCCAAAAAAATTAGGGTTAGTTCATCCTATCCGAACCAATCTGAGCCTTTGCATAATCTTTTCTGTATTTGCTTTGTTGAATTTGTGGTTGCATCGTCGTGTTAAGTTGCTGGTCTAAGCGTCTAGTCCTTTGGAGTTTCGAGTTCTGTTCACAGGTTGTCACGTCGCCGCTGCCATATATCACCACCGCATCATCATCATCGCTGCTGCCATATACCACCACCACACCATCTTCATCGTCGCTGCCATATTCACCACCAATCCGAGTCCATATACGCCACCACATATCCGCCGCCATCACGCCAATCCGAGTCCACCTGCAACATATATCCGCCACCAGTCTGATTTCCATCAGATTCATCGCCGCCACCAATCCGAGTTTCCACCAGATTCATCTCCGCCACCTGTCCTAGCCCGAGTCCAGTATTTGTTGCTTTGTTTTTGAGTTCCAGATCACGCGATACTCCGAATCGTGATAGAGTAGGACTCCCCAACTTTCGAGCCACCCGCAGATGAAAAATAGTTCCAAACTAAAAAAAACTAAGTCTGGAAAATTCTGGCTAGGCAGTTTTTAGACCATTTGTAGACTTTTTCGAAATTTGTTGCGGAGCAAAAAAATAGGAAAAGAAAAGTGCAAAAAAAGTGAAAAAAAAATCAGAGCGTTCTCCTCCCTTGTTTACATGTAGCGCCGTTCTCCTCCCTTGTTTACGTGCTCGCGTCTCTAGCACGGTTTAGCCTAGGACCAGCACAGTAGCGTCGTTGAGCGTTTATTCAACTTTGCATCTCTGAATTGATTATTGCTAACCCTTTTTGCTACCATTTTATAAGCCTTCCCAGCTCCACATACATCTATGTCGTGCGTTTGACTCTCCCTGGTAATCACTCTATCCAAGCTTTGAGAGTTTTGACTACGACGGTTGCCGATCACCGCCTGTTGCTGGGTAAGAACTGGTAAGAATTTGAGATTTGCTTGACGGATTTGTGACATCCACCACCACCTCTTGTTAGTAGTCTGTAGGATCATATTCTTGTGTGTTTCTATTGCTGCTAACCATGGCAGGATCACAAGCCGACGAGACTGACTGGGAGAACATGACGAATAAGGAGTTGCATGATAAATTTCAGCAAATGATGAGTGGATAGGTGCAAGATGTGCTAAACAGATTTGAAGAGGCCATGGAGAAGATAGATGGCATGAAGAAGACTTTCGAAACAAAGCTCGATAACAGGTTTAATGAATTGCTCGCGTGTCTTCCACCACCACCACCGGCTGCACCTAACGCACCTCTACAACAACAACAACAACAACAACGACTACCTCCACATCGTGATATAGCCCTCCGCCGAGCGAGCCGTCTCCCTCTTGCACCTGGCCAAACTATTGGTGCTGCTATTGATACTTCTATGGCTCCTGCTGCTGATGCGGAGGAGGATGATTTTGCGGGAGATTACGAGGATGAGGTTGATCAAAATTAGAACTACGTGCCACCACCAGCACTGCAACCACCAGGTCGTCCACATGCAAATAATGGCAATGGTAGGGCTCACCCTCAGGTACGAGATCATGACCATCTCCCTAAACTAAAATTGAATATTCCACCATTTGAGGGTAGATATGTTCCTGATATATATCTTACTTGGGAGTTAGAAACTGAACAATGATTTACATGTTTACAATATCCTGAGGAGAGACGTGTTCCTGCTACTGTTTGTGCTTTCACTAGCTTTGCATGTGTTTGGTGGTCTGAACATTGTAGATTATATCCTATTCTAGCTACTTGGGCTGCTTTGAAAATTGCTATGCATACTCGTTGGGTTCCACCATATTATCAACGTGAATTACTTCAAAAATTGCAGCGCTCAAGACAAGGAAAAAATTCTGTAGAAGAATATTATCAAGAATTACAAACTGGCGTGATTAGATGTGGTATTGTTGAGGAGAATGAAGCTATGCTTGCACATTTTATGGGTGGATTAAATAGAGAGATTCAGACCATTATAGAGTATAAGGAGTATACTAATATCACTCGTTTATTCCATCTTGCTTGTAAAGCTGAACGTGAAGTGCAGGATCGACAGGCATTGGCGTGAACTAACTTTTCTGCAGGTCGATCTTCATCATGGACACCATGTGCATCCTCTACTTCCACTCCACCAGCACCTCCATCAGGTGCCACCTCCAGCCGTGATACAAGAAAGCAGGCACAACCACCACTATCTGCCAAGAGCACACCTGCCGGACCTACGCAGAGCTCTTCTTCTTCCATGGCATCAACAGGGCACACAAGTGATATTATTTGTCGTCGTTGTAAGGGAAGAGGACATTTTGCGAGAGAATGCCAATCTCAGCGTGTGATGATTGCTACTGAGGATGGTGGGTATGAGTCCTCTAGTGACTATGATGAGGAGACTTTGGCTCTTATTACACGTGAAGAACACGATGGAGATGATTCTGATCATGAGACGCAATACATGGCTCCTGAAGATGCTGACAAGTATGAATGTTTAGTTGCTCAACGTGTTTTGAGTGTGCAGGCCACACAAGCTGAGCAAAATCAGAGGCATAATTTGTTCCATACAAAGGGTGTCGTGAAGGAACATTCTATTCGTGTCATCATAGATGGAGGGAGCTGCAATAACTTGGCTAGCATGGAGACGGTGGAGAAGCTATCTCTCACCACAAGACGACATCCACATCCTTACTACATCCAATGGTTCACCAACAGCGGCAAGGTTAAGGTAACATGTACTGTTCATGTGCATTTTAGTATCTCTACATATGCTGATTATGTTGATTGTGATGTGGTACCTATGCAAGCATGTTCCTTATTACTTGGTAGACCATGGCAATTTGATAAAAGTTCTGTACACCATGGTAGAAACAATTATTATACTCTTGTTCATAAGGATAAAAATATTACTTTGCTTCCTATGACTCCTGTATCCATTTTGAAAGTTGATATTAATAGAGCTAATAAAGCAAATCAGGAGAAAAATAAGAGTGAAAATCAGATTGTGGCAAAAGAATTTGAGCAACAAATGAAACCTAATAATAAACCATCTAGTGTTGCTTCTGAAATTAAATTGAAAAGTGCATGTTTACTTGCCACAAAATCTGATATTGATGATCTAGATTTCAACAAATCTGTTTCCTATGCTTTTGTGTGCAAAGAGGCATTATTTTCATTCGAGGACGTGCCTTCCTCTTTGCCTCCTGCTGTCACTAACATTTTGCAGGAGTTCGCTGACGTCTTTCCAAAAGACGTGCCACCGGGATTACCACCTATTCGAGGGATTGAGCATCAAATTGACTTAATTCGTGGTGCATCATTACCCAACCATGCACCATACCGTACCAATCCAGCGGAGACGAAGGAGATTATGCGTCAAGTATAAGAACTGCTCGACAAAGGTTATATACGCGAATCCCTTAGTCCTTGTGTTGTTCCTATCATTTTAGTGCCAGAAAAGGATGGTACGTCGTGTATGTGCGTTGATTGTAGAGGCATTAATAATATTACTATTCGTTATCGTCATCCTATTCCTAGGCAAGATGATATGCTTGATGAATTGAGTGGCTCTACAATATTCTCCAAAGTTGATTTGCGTAGTGGATACCATCAAATTCGTATGAAATTGGGAGATGAATGGAAAACAACATTTAAAACTAAGTTTGGATTATATGAGTGGTTAGTCATGCCTTTTGGGTTAACTAATGTACCTAGTACTTTCATGAGGTTAATGAACGAAGTTTTACGTGCTTTCATTGGACAATTTGTGGTAGTTTACTTTGATGACATATTGATTTATAGCAAATCTTTGGAGGAACATTTGGAACATTTCCGTGCTATTTTTACTGCTCTATGTGATGCACGTTTGTTTGGTAACCTTGGAAAGTGCACCTTTTGCACCGACCGGGTATCTTTTCTTGGCTATGTTGTTACTCCATAGGGAATTGAAGTTGATAAAGCCAAGATTGAAGCTATTGAGAGTTGGCCGCAGCCCAAAACGGTCACACAAGTGAGGAGTTTCCTTGGCCTCGCTGGTTTCTGTAGGCATTTTGTGAGAGATTTCAGCACCATTGCTGCACCTCTCAACGAGCTTACAAAGAAGGATGTGCCTTTTGTTTGGGGTACCACATAGGAAGAAGCCTTCACGCTATTGAAAGATAAGTTGACACATGCTCCTTTACTCCAACTTCCTGATTTTAATAAGACTTTTGAGCTTGAATGTGATGCTAGTGGAATTGGATTAGGAGGTGTGTCATTACAAGATGGCAAACCTGTTGCATACTTTTCTGAAAAATTGAGTGGGCCTAGTCTGAACTATTCTACTTATGACAAAGAATTATATGCTCTTGTTCGGACCTTAGAAACATGGCAACATTATTTATGGCCCAAGGAATTTGTTATACATTCTGATCATGAATCTTTGAAACACATTAGAAGTCAAGCAAAACTGAACCGTAGACATGCTAAATGGGTTGAATTCATTGAGACTTTTCCTTATGTCATTAAACACAAAAAGGGTAAAGAAAATGTTATTGCTGATGCATTGTCTCATCGTTATACTATGCTTTCACAACTTGACTTTAAAATATTTGGTTTGGAGACCATCAAAGATCAATATGTGCATGATGCTGAATTTAAAGATGTATTGTAGAATTGTAAGGAATGGAGAACTTGGAACAAGTTCCTTCTTAATGATGGATTTGTGTTTCGTGCTAACAAGCTATGCATTCCAGCTAGCTCTGTTCATCTTTTGTTGTTGCAGGATATAGTTGCTACACATTTCTTTTGGCCAAAGATGAGACGGGATGTTGAGCGTTTTGTTGCTCGCTGCACTACATGTCAAAAACCTAAGTCACGACTCAATCCTCATGGTTTATATATGCCTTTGCCTGTACCTAGTGTTCATTGGGAGGATATATCTTAGGACTTTGTTTTAGGTTTACCTCGAACAAAGAAGGGGAGGGATAGCATATTTGTTGTCATGGATAGGTTCTCGAAAATGGCACACTTTATACCAGGTCATAAAAGCGATGATGCGGTTAATGTTGCTGATTTGTTCTTTCATGGAATTATTCGCTTGCATGGTGTGCCAAATACTATTGTTTCAGATCGTGATACTAAATTTCTTAGCCACTTTTGGAGATGTTTATGGTCTAAGTTGGGGACTAAACTGCTTTTTAGTACTACTTGTCACCCCCAAACTGATGGACAAACTGAAGTAGTCAATAGAACATTGTCTACTATGCTTAGGGCTGTTTTGAAGAATAACAAGAAAATGTGGGAAGAATGCTTGCCTCATATTGAATTTGCTTATAGTCGTTCATTGCATTCTACTACTAAGATGTGCCCTTTTGAAATTGTGTATGGTTTCCTACCTCGTGCACCTATTGATTTGTTGCCTCTTCCATCTACGGAGAAGGTTAATTTTGATGCTAAAGAACGTGCTGAATTGATTTTAAAAATGCATGAGTTAACTAAGGAAAACATTGAGCGTATGAATGCTAAATATAAACTTGCTGGAGATAAGGGTAGAAAACATGTTGTGTTTGCACCTGGAGATCTTGTTTGGTTACATTTGTGTAAGGATAGATTTCCTAATTTGCGCAAATCAAAGCTAATGCCAGGTGCTGATGGTCCTTTTAAGGTGTTAGAGAAAATAAATGATAATGCATATAAACTTGAGCTCCCTGCAGATTTTGGGGTTAGTCCCACTTTTAACATTGTAGATTTGAAGTCTTATTTGGGTGAGGACGATGAACTTTCGTTGAGGATGACTTCATTTCAAGAAGGGGAGGGTGATGAGGACATCAATACCATTGTTACACCCACAACCGCTGCTGTTGTACATACTGGACCAATTACTAGAGCTCGCGCACGCCAATTGAATTATCAGGTACTTTCATTTATTGGTTACGATTCTAATATTCATGTGAATATGGTGCTGTCTAAGTTGGATACATTTGTTTTGCTTACAAATGAAGGTCCTAGCTTGGACAAGAAAGATGAACCTTGGAGCAAGTTCAAGCATGGAGATGATGGCATGCGCAAGGGGAACAAGAACAGAGTTACAAGTGATGATTCCAGGACTCTGAAACCATAATGAGTGCATGAAGCATGGGACGAAATATACAAGATGCCACTTCATAAATTTCGTCCAGAGGCTATTCTAGGTGCTGCGTCACCTTATTATTGGGCCAGGCCCATGTATTTTCGAAATACTTAAATATAGGCTGTTTTTAGAGTCAGTATGTGTGGGGAAACAAGAGTTAGGGTTGGTTTCGGACCCCTCCACCAAGGGCCACGAAATTCCCCCTCTGTCCTCCATATATACAACCCTTAGGGCATTGTTTAGACTTTGGGTTTTGTTTAGATTAAAAGTTCGCCATAGCTGCAACTTCGCGTACTTCGTTTGTGTCCAACGACCAGACGAAGACGTCACAGAACCCCACCTTGATCAATTAAGCTTTCATCTTATATTCGCAATATCCAGATTGCAATCTCAGTTTCTTGCTTGTTCTTTGTTTGCTCGCAGGAAACAGGCCCTCGTGGTCAGGTTGATCGTGCTCTGGCGTGGTCAATAACCCCTCGGAGTTGGTTTAGCGATTGCTAAGGCGCGACGTCCTCGCACGTTCATAGTCGGATCGTCAAAGTCGACTTCCTCTAAAACGGTAGCCACCATCTCATCGAAAGACGGGACACCTTTGCCTCTATCAGCATGTATGCAATATTTTTGGTTGTATCCAAGGTAGTCATGTCCTCATCAACTTATGTTGATCTCCGTAAGGAGAAGTGGTTTAAATATCATCCTCCCATAGAAGTAAAAGTAGCTGCACCTATTAAAGTAGAAGAAAAGACTGTCACTTATAATGATCCTATTGTTCCTACATCTTATGTTGAGAAACCACCTTTCCCTGTTAGAATAAAGGATCATGCTAAAGCTTCAACTGTTGTTCGTAAAAGCAATATTAGAACTTATACACCTCCTGAGCAAGTTAAAGTAGAACCTAATATTGCTATTGTTAAGGATCTATTGTCTGATAATATTGATGGACATGTTATTCAGTTCAAAGGTGAAACTGCTAGAATTGCTAAACCTTGTGCTAAAGATAAACATAGACCTGTGGTAGGCGTGCCTGTTATTTCTATTAAAATAGGAGATCATTGTTATCATGGCTTATGTGATATGGGTGCGAGTGCTAGTGTTATACCGCATACTTTATAAGAATAAATTAAGAATGAAATTGCACCTGCTGAGTGTAGCGACCCGACCCGAATGGATCAAGTCTCTGTGCTTATGTGTCATCCCTGGATCAGTATGCTGACACGCACAGTACTCGAAGGATTTATAACAGAGGTAAATCACATGTATAAAGTAACGTAAATACTATTACCTCAATCCAAATAGCGGAAGCAACAAGGTTGTGGATTCCCATCAACACCAACGGCAAAGTTGAGTGTAGAAATCGTAACCCTAACGTATCACTTACTCGTCGTGAGAAACCTGCAACATGAGACGTTGCAGCCCGAAACGGGTCAGTACATTGAATGTACTGGCAAATTCACACCATAGAGAAATGATGAACAATGGCTATCACTACATGCATATTTGGCTGGTGGAAAAGCTCTATGGTTATAAGGTTTTTGCGTAAAGCCAATTTTTCCCTACTGCAAAGGAATAAATTTATTTAACTATCATGGTGGTTGTGAAACATTGAGAATGGTTGACAGCATTCTCAATCCCAATTAAAAGTACTCATTAAAACCCAACAATATTAATTAGAGTAACATGTTGAGATTCACATGATATTCAAGTACTAGATACTCAAGATGTCCATAACCGGGGACACGGCTAATCATGATTAGTTTGTACACTCTGCAAAGGTTTGCGCACTTTTCCCCACAAGACTCGATCGCCTCCATTTGGTTTCTCGCACTACATGGTGTTTGAGAGACGGATGACCGAGACATAGTCTTTCAGAAGTGCTAGCACCTTACGATGGGTGGACCGGTACACCTACAACCCCTACATCTGCTAGTCCACCACTATAAGAGTTCACACGACTTAGTCAACTATGCCAAAGCCCATAATGGCTTGTGGCTGCACACATAAGTTACTAGCATGAATAATCTCATGATCCCTTTGGGCCTGGGTGGCGGTCCAATAAAAACAGGCAAGTCCTG
The DNA here is from genome assembly GCF_018294505.1 of Triticum aestivum. Classification (NCBI taxonomy): domain Eukaryota; kingdom Viridiplantae; phylum Streptophyta; class Magnoliopsida; order Poales; family Poaceae; genus Triticum; species Triticum aestivum. The sequence goes on from NC_057794.1 coordinate 199,001,196, forward strand.
GGAACTCCAGGTGCCTCAATCCACCCAGATGTGTGTTAGGTTGCCACCTTAGATAAACCTTTAATTAACAAACTCACATCTGTCATGGATATCACTCACCCAATCCACGTCTACTAGCATAGCATGGCATAATAAGCAAACGTAGAGTATAATAAACAAGTAATAGGTACTACCTCATGTACTTCCCATCCCACAATTTAATTAGATCCTAATCATGCAATGTTTGAGGATTGATCTAATGCATAAAAACTGGGTATGAGAAAGTATGATCAAAGTGTTACTTGCCTGCAATGTAGATGAAGATGATTCGCACTTAAACTCTTGATAGATCTACTCGTCACACTCCGGTCAATCTATCGTAAGCAAACAATAGTAACAACACAATAAGTACTCATCTAATGCACAGGTAAAACTCGAATGAGAGAACGAACCAGAAAGTTCAAATTAAGAACTCCGGTTGCAAAGAAAGAATGAACCGAACAAACGACGAAAAACAAACGGCAAAAGAAAACAACTCGGTTCTAGCAAGTTGAAACTAGGTCAAATTTTACCGAGGCAAAAACTTGTTTAAGTTGATTAGACGGAACGGTGGTTTTGAAACAAAACTCCAGGCGCTTGAATCACCTGATTCCGATAAACGAGCGAAAAGAAAAACTAGAACGAAGATCGGATCTGAGATCGCGATCGCGGAATAAATCCGACGGGAAGAAAAAGAAGAACGGTTAAACGAACGGGCATTCCTGAACCTAGAAGAATCCGTTGATCACGTTCGTTAGGACGAACGGTCCGGCGAACGGTCCAAAGCAACTAAATCGGAAAAGAAAACGAATCCGATCTAGGGTTTCGGAGAAGAAAACCGAAATGAAAAACCGATCTAGAAAACGAATTAGAAGAGAAGAAAAGAATCGGAACGATTAGAAGAAAACGATCCGAGGAAAATAGACGCGGGGCAACCTTGGCGAGGGGCTCCGTCGAGGGGCTCCGGCGGCGGCGTGGACAAGGTGCGGCGGCGGCGTGGGCACAAGGGCGGCGGCGCAAGACGGCGGCGCGCGGGTGAGGCGGCGGCGCTAGGGCGGTGGCGGCGGCGCTAAGGCGGCGGCGAACGGTGGCGACGGCGGCGGTGGCGCGGGTGAGGCGGCGGCGCTAGGGCACAAGGGCGGCGGCGCAGGTGTGGGGTGGTGCGGCGGGTGAGGGGCGCGGGGTGGGGCGCGGCTTGGGAAGGAGAGGGGGTTTTGATTTGATGATTTAGAGGGGGGGTGCTTGGGTATTTATATTGGGGAGGGGAGGGTTTTGCTTGGGGTAGGGGACAAGAAATAGACTAGGATTAGGAAACAAGAGAAAAATATCTAGAAATAGATACGGAATAAACGGAAGTAGTACTAGAGTCCTACTAGGACTAGGAAAGAAAGGAAGCGGCGGCTCCTGGCTCCCTGGTGCGCGCGCTAGCTATGGCCTTGGCCTCCTGGCCGGCCGGTGGCTTGGCGGCTTGGGCCTTTGGCCCAAGGCGCTGCGGCTCTCTCTTTTTTTTAAACGGTTCCGCGCGCAGAAAAGAAAACAAAAAGCAAACTAAACAGGCTCCAAAATTTTTAAAAGTAAATTTTCCCCGACTCCTAAAAATGAGTCGAAGAAAATGAACTTTTCGCCGGACCTAAAAAGCAATTTTTGAAAATACGCATTTTTCCCTATCCGAATAAAATGCAAATAAACTCCGGAAAAACAAAATTTGATCTATTTATTAAATCTTCATTTTTCCTATATTTTGGGAAAGTCATATTATTCCCTCTCTTATATTTTTGATAGCGGAAAAATTAATGAAGAATAAATAAATCAAATGATCCTTTTTTTTCAAATTCGAGAAAACTCTCAAATAAGAAAATAACGAAATCTCCAACTCTCTCCGAAGGTCCTTGAGTTGCGTGAAATTTCTAGGATCGACCAAAATGCAAGAAATAAGATATGCATGATGATCTATATAATTCCAAATTGAAAATAAATTCAAAAGAACTTTGAATTTAATTCTTTGAAACTCCCAACTCATATTTCATATAATTTGAAGAAGTCATTTTATCTTCTCTCGTGAAAATCATTGAGTCGCATAAAGTTCCAGAATTGGAATATTTCCAAATGAAATTCAATTATTTTTCAAACACCCTTTTCATTTTTAAATGGAAGAAGTCATGTTATCTTCGCTCAAGGGTTTTGTGTTTGAAAAGCATTTGAATTCATGGAGATCAGAAAGCAAAAATGAAAGTTTGGGAAAGTCCTTTTATTCCCTCTCATTTAACTTTCAAAAGTTTCGAATTCACTCACTTTCAGACAATCAATCAAACAATCAGTCAAATCTATCTATTTATTATAACATTCCAAAATTTAGAATTTTGGGATGTTACAAACCTACCACCCTTAAAATGAATCTCGTCCTCGAGATTCGGAGAGGCTAGCAAGAAAAGGTTAGGGTTTGGGGGTCTCCTCAAAATCCATCAATCGTCTCCGGGGTCTGGGATGCTACCACCCTTAGAAACATCGTTACAGCTCCATCAATACTCATATACTCCATCCTTATTCTTGACAGTGTCGGTCTTCTCAAATCCTCGAGAAAATTCCTTCTCTGAGCTCTTCCGGTAGTGGCATAACCTTTTCCTCAATTCTTCTGTCCTTTCATCTGGGCAAGGTTATTCCGAAACTGGGTCTTCTTAGCTGACGGTCTGGCGCCAAGACTAAACAACTATCGATATCTCATGGTGGTCAACAATTTGTGGTTTCTCCTGCAGGAAATGGGTCTGGGTTGATCCTCACCGTATAACCTACGCTTGGCAAAGCTGCCTTGTACAAGGGAAAAAATACCTATACCATTCTAAGGTTCAACAAGGTTTAATATCATCGTCTCTCTACTATAGGCAAGTCACTCAGATTTACTATCCCATATAGCAAGGCGAATAATAAGAGTAAGTCGGTATGGTGATCAATCCATCCCGCACCCAAATCATTACCTTGTATACGGTTTAGCGAATCTCGCATTCTAACACTCGGTCATCCTCACAAGCATTGCAGAATTTCTCTTGTCGACGAACCAAGTTCGGATAAATCCATAGATTCTGCAAGCCAAACAACCATCTATCGTTCCTTCACAACTCTCAGGTTTTGCGTAACTCCTATAAGATCGTCTGTCGATAAACATTGTATCTTCCTCCGGAGTTTTTTCCCTTCAGCAAGAATGTGCTTGCTTCTTGGCGGGTCCTAGGGCCTGTGGGTTATGGCCCATCTCATCACTTGTAGACCTTGAACTTATCCTCTAGGCAACTAGTCATTATTCCAACTTCCAACTTCCTAGTATTCTTAAATCCATCCAATTGCACTGTCTTCCTTCCTTCTATTGGCTCCAACCAAGACGTGAGTACTAAGACTTGTCATGGGGTTGCCATTGCTCCATATTACCAACATCATTCGTCCTTTATATCCAATAGTACTTCATCTCTTCATCCTCGTGGGATATCCCTCATAACGAGATAAAAAAACTTATACTTATGAAGTCCATATTCCACTTCGTGGTATATCGTTATCCTTTCCGCAATCAAGCGTCCTTACATGGGAATATTGGCCATCTCTGCATGGCACTCCTCAACTGGGAAACGTGAAACACATCTTGAACTCCTGACAGTCCTTTGGGTGACTCCAACTTGTTGGCCACTTCTCCCATACGCTCCAAAACTCGGTATGGTCCTACAAATCTCGGGGCTAACTTTACCTTAACTCCAATTAGTTTAACTCCTCGCAGAGGGGTCACACGAAGACATGCTTTGTCTCCAATTTCATAGACTACCTCCTTGCGTTTTTAAGTCTGCGTAACACTTCTACTTGGACTGAGCTACCTTCAGTCTATCTCAAATCAACTTAACATTCTCTTCCGACTCCTTTGATCACCTTTGATCCCAACAACTGACGATCTCCAACTTCATCCCACACACTCTTGGGGTATCGCACATATCAAGACAAAACTCATATCCATTTTGTCCGAAGTCCACTTCATGGGTATCCTTATCTTTTCCAAGGGTCAACGGTTCTTACAGGGTACTACCACCCTTAAAATGTTCCAATATTCCATAGACCATATTTCTCATATCCTCAGAATTGGTCAACATCTTTCCTCATAGGGTAACTCATAAAATCCAAAGTAGTACCAAAACTGCTAGCTTTATTGATTCTTAAATTATTACAATCATCTCGCTCTTCCATTACATGTCTCAACTTAACCCCTCAATAAAAGAAAAAGCTCTGACTTCTACTACTCCATTTATTCTATTCAAAATTCAACTATATATCACCGGTCTCCTTCTCCTTCGGACAATCTCTGGCAAAGTGGCCTGCTTCATCACAATGGAAACATATTACTTCTAACAAATATCGCGGTTTCCTTGTGATTATATAGCCTCCTTGGGTCCTTATCTTCCCTCTTGGGAAATCATTGAAGTAGTGCCCTGAATTTTTGCACCTGAAACATGTGATATGACTCAGGTTTTTCTTTGTGGAAACTGGGTAGTCCTGGAATCCAACCTACTTCTCTTCACGGACCTTTCCGTTCCAATCAGGGCTTCTATTTCCTGTGGGTCATACTCTACTTCCTCTGTTGGGAATTCTACTTGATCTCCATTCAGACAATCTTGGGAGATGTGTCCTTCTTCTCCACATGAATAGCATGACTTGGTGCGGGCTTTAATTTTGTTTCCTTTGTGTGTGTCCTCAACATCTTCCTTCGTCACAGGTTCTTCTAACATCTCCATGAGGGCTCCTTTCATTTCTTCTTCCTTCTGCTGGATGGTTTTCTGTACCATAGTGTAAATGTGACACTGAGCAGGGTAGTGGGTAGTCCCTTCACACAAGAAACAAGTGATCTGCCTAGTTGGGCATTCTTCAGCTGGGTGACTTCCTTCACAATTAGGGCATTCATCCTTGTGTTCTTTATGGGTGTGTCCTATTTCTCCACAAGTCTTGCAGGCGCAAGGTTTCTTCATATCCTTTCCATAAGGCTTCAACTTCTGGGACACAAACCGAGACTTTAGCAAAGTCAACTTAAATTCTTTCCAAGTGGTTACTCCTTGCCATCCATTGATGGTTTGGTACATCCTCCACCAAGTAGCAGCACCTCTTTCAAAGCATTGAAGAGCATGCTGGGCCATATCCTTTCCGACTATAGGGTTGTTCTCCATATGATCCTCCATGTTCTGAATCCATCGGTCTGTCTCCAATTGACTCATCGGTCCAGAAAATACAAGCTCATCTCCATTCATCCTCTATTAGGTCCATGGGTTTTGGGGTGAGATAAGAGAGAGGGAGAGGGATGCACACAATACAAACAAAAGTTTTGAAAAGACAGATTTTTATTGTGGCTGTCGGAAAACATCAAACAAATGACAGCTCACAATCGTCGCGTCTAACGTAGGTATATAACAGGGGTTTGGTCTTCTAAGGTCAACGTCATCAAACTCTACAAGTCTTTGTTCATGCCTCCAATGGCTTCTTCCGATCATGCTTGTCTTCTCAAGTTCTTTTGCCAAGATCAACTCTGTTAACGCGAAGTCTCTCGTGACATCCTTGAATATTCTAGAATTGCATTCCAAACTTCTAGGTTTCAACATCCTTGGCATGAGCCATGGTCATTCTGTCCTTCAGTTCCTGACAAATCTCCGGTATCTCGAGGTTGTAGCTCCTCCATCTTGGCTACTTTCAGCTTCTGGGTCCGGATTTCTTCACGAACTGCTTCCTTATCAAATACTGCTTCTTGTAGGTCCATCTTAACTTCTTGATGTAACACTCCAGATCCTGGTGATACACCGGCTAGGGTTAAAACTGCATCCGTAACTCAGCATGGTGACAATAGCATCAGCGGGCGATGACATCACGGATAACCGTGTTTCTGCTCTTGTCATTGCCATGAGCTATCTTGCCAGTTGATATCTCCTGCCTTAGGGTTTCTTTGACAAATCCTTGAGTTCTATGCTCTATGTTCCAGTCTTTCTCCAACACACCTTGATCTCGGGTATTGACAACTTCCATAGTTTGTCAAGTTCCATCAAGGTAGCAGTCCTAGGTCATACAAATCTGGGGATTCTTCAGAGACTTCAAATTCTACTTGTCTTCGGTCTTCAACAGCTGTAGTTTCCATTATCATAATGTATGGTAAAATCCTCTTCATTCCGAATGGTCTTACTTGTCTGATATGTTGTACTTCTTGGAGTGGTCTCATCAGTCGAATCCTCGAGTGGTCAAAAGGGAAAAGGGGTATGGTCTCACTAAAGGGAATTTTGAATAAACTCAGAAGAGAAGAGAGGTAAAAGATCTTTTGAAAGGGAAAGTTGTAGGGAAAAATCTTTGCTATGGGCTTGCCAGTTTCTAGGGTCACGTCCTACAGTCAACATGTGGTCTGATACCATCTTGTAGCGACCCAACCCGAATGGATCAAGTCTCTGTGCTTATGTGTCATCCCTGGATCAGTATGCTGACACACAGTACTCGAAGGATTTATAACAGAGGTAAATCACATGTATAAAGTAACGTAAATACTATTACCTCAATCCAAATAGCGGAAGCAACAAGGTTGTGGATTCCCATCAACACCAACGGCAAAGTTGAGTGTAGAAATCGTAACCCTAACGTATCACTTACTCGTCGTAAGACATCCTGCAACATGAGACGTTGCAGCCCGAAACGGGTCAGTACATTGAATGTACTGGCAAATTCACACCATAGAGAAATGATGAACAATGGCTATCACTACATGCATATATGGCTGGTGGAAAAGCTCTATGGTTATAAGGTTTTTGCGTAAAGCCAATTTTTCCCTACTGCAAAGGAATAAATTTATTTAACTATCATGGTGGTTGTGAAACATTGAGAATGGTTGACAGCATTCTCAATCCCAATTAAAAGTACTCATTAAAAACCAACAATATTAATTAGAGTAACATGTTGAGATTCACATGATATTCAAGTACTAGATACTCAAGATGTCCATAACCGGGGACACGGCTAATCATGATTAGTTTATACACTCTGCAGAGGTTTGCGCACTTTTCCCCACAAGACTCGATCGCCTCCGTTTGGTTTCTCGCACTACATGATGTTTGAGAGACGGATGACCGAGACACAGTCTTTCAGAAGCGCTAGCACCTTACGATGGGTGGACCGGTACACCTACATCCCCTACATCTGCTAGTCCACCACTATAAGAGTTCGCACGACTTAGTCAACTATGCCAGAGCCCATAATGGCTTGTGGCTGCACACGTAAGTTACTAGTATGAATTATCTTATGATCCCTTTGAGCCTGGGTGGCGGTCCAATAAAACAGGCAAGTCCTGGGAACTCCAGGTGCCTCAATCCACCCAGATGTGTGTTAGGTTGCCACCTTAGATAAACCATTAATTAACAAACTCACATCTGTCATGGATATCACTCACCCAATCCACGTCTACTAGCATAGCATGGCATAATAAGCAAACGTAGAGTAACTCCCAAAGGTTTGATAATAAACAAGTAATAGGTACTACCTCATCTACTTCCCATCCCACAATTTAATTAGATCCTAATCATGCAATGTTTGAGGATTGATCTAATGCATAAAAACTGGGTATGAGAAAGTATGATCAAAGTGTTACTTGCCTGCAAGGTAGATGAAGATGATTCGCACTTAAACTCTTGATAGATCTACTCGTCACACTGCGGTCAATCTATCGTAAGCAAACAATAGTAACCACACAATAAGTACTCATCTAATGCACATGTAAAACTCGAACGAGAGAACGAACCAGAAAGTTCAAATTAAGAACTCCGGTTGCAAAGAAAGAATGAACCGAACAAACGACGAAAAACAAACGGCGGAAGAAAACAACTCGGTTCTAGCAAGTTGAAACTAGGTCAAATTTTACCGAGGCAAAAACTTGTTTAAGTTGATTAGATGGAACGGCGGTTTCGAAACGAAACTCCAGGCGCTTGAATCACCTGATTCCGATAAACGAGCGAAAAGAAAAACTAGAACGAAGATCGGATCTGAGATCGCGATCGCGGAATAAATCCAACGAGAAGAAAAAGAAAAACGGTTAAACGAACGGGCGTTCGTGAACCGAGAAGAATCCGGTGATCACGTTCGTTAGGACGAACGGTCCGGCGAACGGTCCAAAGCAACTAAATCGGAAAAGAAAACGAATCCGATCTAGGGTTTCGGAGAAGAAAACCGAAACGAAAAACCGATCTAGAAAACGAATTAGAAGAGAAGAAAAGAATCGGAACGATTAGAAGAAAACGATCCGAGGAAAAGAGACGTGGGGCAACCTTGGCGAGGGGCTCCGGCGGCGGTGTGGACAAGGTGCGGCGGCGGCGTGGGCACAAGGGCGGCGGCGCAAGACGGTGGCGGCGCGGGTGAGGCGGCAGCGCTAGGGCGGTGGCGGCGGCGCTAAGGCGGCGGCGAACGGTGGCGACGGCGGCGGCGGTGAGGGTGAGGCGGCGGCGCTAGGGCACAAGGGCGGCGGCACGGGTGTGGGGTGGTGCGGCGGGTGAGGGGCGCGGGGTGGGGCGCGGCTTGGGAAGGAGAGGGGGTTTTGATTTGATGATTTAGAGGGGGGGGGGTGCTTGGGTATTTATATTGGGGAGGGGACGGTTTTGCTTGGGGTAGGGGACAAGAAATAGACTAGGATTAGGAAACAAGAGGAAAAGATCTAGAAATAGATACGGGATAAATGGAAGTAGTACTAGAGTCCTACTAGGACTAGGAAAGAAAGGACGCGGCGGCTCCTGGCTCGGTGGTGCGCGCGCTAGCTATGGCCTTGGCCTCCTGGCCGGCCGGTGGCTTGGCGGCTTGGGCCTTTGGCCCAAGGCGCTGCAGCTCTCTTTTTTTTTAAATGGTTCCGCGCGCAGAAAAAAAACAAAAAGAAAACTAAACGGGCTCCAAAATTTTTAAAAGTAAATTTTCCCCGACTCCTAAAAATGAGTCGAACAAAATGAACTTTTCTCCGGACCTAAAAAGCAATTTTTGAAAATACGCATTTTTCCCTATCCGAATAAAATGCAAATAAACTCCGGAAAACAAAATTTGATCTATTTATTAAATCTTCATTTTTCCTATATTTTGGGAAAGTCATATTATTCCCTCTCTTATATTTTTGATAGCGGAAAAATTAATGAAGAATAAATAAATCAAATGATCCTTTTTTTCAAATTCGAGAAAACTCTCAAATAAGAAAATAACGAAATCTCCAACTCTCTCCGAAGGTCCTTGAGTTGCGTGAAATTTCTAGGATCGACCAAAATGCAAGAAAATAAGATATGCATGATGATCTAATATTCCAAATTGAAAATAAATTCAAAAGAACTTTGAATTTAATTCTTTGAAACTCCCAACTCATATTTCATATAATTTGAAGAAGTCATTTTATCTTCTCTCGTGAAAATCATTGAGTCGCATAAAGTTTCAGAATTGGAATATTTCCAAATGAAATTCAATTATTTTTCAAACACCCTTTTCATTTTTAAATGGAAGAAGTCATGTTATCTTCGCTCAAGGGTTTTGTGTTTGAAAAGCATTTGAATTCATGGAGATCAAAAAGCAAATATGAAAGTTTGGGAAAGTCCTTTTATTCCCTCTCATTTAACTTTCAAAAGGTTTCGAATTCACTCACTTTCAGACAATCAATCAAACAATCAGTCAAATCTATCTATTTATTATAACATTCCAAAATTTAGAATTTTGGGATGTTACACTGAGTTAGAAGGTATTGATGTCACAATTAAACTTGCCAATAGAGATACTATTTCACCAATTGGGATTGTTAGAGATGTTGAAGTCTTGTGTGGGAAAACTAAATATCCTGCTGATTTTCTTGTTCTTACTTCTCCGCAAGATAGCTTTTGTCCCATTATATTTGGTAGACCCTTCTTGAACACTGTTAATGCTAGGATAGATTGCGAAAAGAATGTTGTTACTATTGTCTTGGATGATATGGTTCATGAGTTTAATTTTTCTAAATTTAGTAAACAACATCGTGAGGAAGAATTACCTAGTAAGGATAAAATCATTGGTCTTGCTTCTATTGCCGTACCTCCTAGTGATCCTGATGCGGAGCATCCCAAGGTCATCCCCATGGACCTACCATTGTCTCACCAAGTGCTTACCGGGCCCATGACTCGATCACGTGCAAGAGCCCTTGAAACCAAGGTGACATCTCTCCTCTCACAATTCCACTTCGATGCACATGAAGCATGGCTACTACCTCATATGGATACCTTGTGCATACTCAGGTAAAATTGAGAAGCTAAGGAGTAAGGCCAAGAAGAAGAGGAAGATGGACGAGAAGACGTAAGAGAAGAAGAGGCAGACGTCAACACTCTGGACAGCCCAGAACTTCCGGCCAGAGCCCGGAACTTTCGGCCCCCGGACCTTACGGCCGACCCGGAGTTTCCGGCCGCCGATGACCTCGACAAGCCCAGGCGTGCCAACTCTCGTTTTAGCCTGGACCCCGCCCCGGACCTTCCAGCGCCCAGAACTTCCGGCCTACCCGGACCTTCCAGCCCCCGGAAGCCAGCACAGCTCCACCGCGCCAACTCTCTGGTTAGGCCGGAACCTCCGGCGCCCGGAACTTCCGTTACCTAGACTATATACACTCTATCTCGTACACTTTCTAGGGTTAGCAAAGTTGTAGCTCATATGTGAGGATAGCTTTTGCTCATCCATATCGGATCTACTCCACGAGAGATACCGCGGCCCCTCTACGGAGAAGATCCACCTTGGATTCAAGACCCCCTTTACGGGAAGTTCCCCTTGTGGATTCAAGACCTCCTCACGGAGAAGAACCCGTCTACCTTTATGTATCGTCCTTAGTTATCTGTGGATTCGTGTATCGTTCTATGTACTCGAGGATCTAGCACATGTGTGACTTGTTCTTGTTAGTTTGAGTGTTCCTCTTGTGTTTCCCTTTGTGTTTTCCCCCGTTTTCCCTCGTTCCCCTCTTCGCGTTCATCGTGTTCTTCGTGGGATCCGCTCCTATCGTGAAAAATCGGGCCACTAGGGTTCTACCCTACATCAGATCCTTTAGAACACTATTTGGTAGACCATGAAAATGATATGTTCTTGAATGAAAGAAGGGAAATAGATGAAGTATTCTTTAAACAGGAACCTATTGTGCAACACAACTTGCCTGTTGAAATTTTAGGGGATCGTCCTCCACCCAAGGGTGATCCCGTGTTTGAGCTTAAAATGTTGCCTGATAATCTTAAATATGCTTATCTTGATGAAAAGAAGATATATCTTGTTATTATTAGTGCTAACCTTTCAGAGCATGAAGAAGAAAGATTATTGAAAACTCTAAAGAACATCATGCTGCTATTGGATATACTCTCGATGATCTTAAGGGCATTAGTCCCACTCTATGTCAACATAAAATAAATTTGGAAGCAGATGCCAAACCAGTTCGTGACCCTCAACGACGTCTGAATCCTAAAATGAAAGAAGTGGTAAGAAAAGAAATACTCAAGCTTCTGGAGGCAGGTATAATTTATCCCGTTGCTGATAGTTAGTGGGTAAGTCCTGTCCATTGTGGCCCTAAGGAGGGAGGTATTACTGTTGTTCCTAATGATAAAGATGAATTGATTCCACAAAGAATTATTACAGGTTATAGGATGGTAATTGATTTTCGTAAATTAAATAAAGCTACTAAGAAAGATCATTAACCCTTACCTTTTATTGATCAAATGCTAGAAAGATTATGCAAACATACACACTATTGCTTTCTAGATGGTTATTCTGGTTTCTCTCAAATACCTGTGTCGGCTAGAGATCAATCAAAGACTACTTTTACATGCCCTTTTAGTACTTTTGCTTATAGACGTATGCCTTTTGGTTTATGTAATGCACCTGCTACCTTTCAAAGATGCATGATGTCTATATTCTCTGACTTTTGTGAAAAGATTTGTGAGGTTTTCTTGGACGATTTTTCCGTCTATGGTTCCTCTTTTGATGATTGCTTGAGCAATCTTGATCGTGTTTTGCAGAGATGTAAAGAAACTAATCTTGTCTTGAATTGGGAAAAGTGCCACTTTATGGTTAATGAAGGTATTGTCTTGGGGCATAAAGTTTCTGAAAGAGGTATTGAAGTTGATAAAGCCAAGGTCGATGCTATTGAAAAGATGCCATGTCCCAAGGACATCAAAGGTATAAGAAGTTTCCATGGTCACGCCGGATTTTACAGGAGGTTCATGTCACATCCCTAGTTCTGACAATGCCTAGTGCATGCATTAGAGTGTTACATCATGTTTAAATTTCATTTAAACCTGAGATGGGGATTGACTAAGCCCTAACACCAAATGAATTCAACTAGGGTCAAAATAAAACCTTTTTCATTGAACTCAAAATGTCCTCTAAAAATGTTCAACATTTCTGGTTTGAGGTGGAAGCATCTACCAAAAATGGTTTATATTTTTGCAGGGCATATTTGGTCACTGAATTAAACCATATTGTATTTGACTTTGGGCATTTAAATACTATAAATAATTTAAATGTTCAAATAAATGTTGGAAAATTGTTAGGGGTCACTGAAATAATTCAGAAAACACCCATAACTGTTTCCAGGATTTTATAAAATGATTTCATATTTTAAATCAAATCAAAAACAAATTGTAGAAAATAGAAAATATAAAACAGAATAGAAATAAAAGAGAGAGAGAGAAGGAAGTACTTGGCCTCACCCGTGCAGCCCAGCCGGCCCAGCTCCCCCACCTGGCCGGCCCAGCCCACCTCCTCCCCTTTGTCTTCTTCCTCCCCTCGCACCGAAGCAGCTCGGTGGCGAGTGCCGATGCCGCCTCGGCCACCTCCTGCCTCCCTGCTTGCCTCCGCTACTCCCTGGAGACGCCACGCGGCTCCCTCAGGCCTCTCTCAACTCCCTCCCGTGCTCATCCCCTTCTCCTGCTCTCCCTCTCGCTCCGCACCTCGGACCCGAACGGAGCCGTCGCCACCGACGCCGTTCGCCGCGGCCACCATCCCCCTCTCACCTCCCCGACGCCTCCCAGAGCTCCGCAGTGCCTCCCTCGACCTCCTCGACGTCTCACGCGACCAGAAGGGCCCCGAGCAGCCGCCATCGTCATCATCCCCAAGCGTCGGCCCCGGCGCCGTTCTCCGTCGAATTCGGCCACTCCGGAGCGCCCCCGAGCTCGCTGACCCTCCCTGCACGATCCCCGTGAGTCCCTGCTCCGTTTCCCCCTAACCCCAAGTTCGATTTCGAGCTCTAGCCGCCCCCTCTACCGGAGCCGAGACGCTCCGCCGCACGGACTCGTCGCCGGCGAAGCCCCGGTGACCAAATGGCCCCGCGCGTGCGTCCGTTGCACTCGCAACGACCCGTGGAGCAACGCTAGCGTGGCAGCTAGCTTGTTTGCAAGCCGCAGCACTAACCCCGCACCCACCCGAGCTCCGGCCGCCGCCTCGGGCTCCATTCCGGCGAACCCCGGCCACCCCCGCACCTTCCGTTGGCCCCCCTAGATGCGCACGGGCACGGGCTACCTTCTGGTGCCCTTCGCGCGTCCAGCCGCCGCCCGTAGCGCAACCCCGGTGAACTTCCGCCGCGTTTCGGGTCGCCGCCGGCCGAACTCCGGTGGCCAGTGACGTGGCGCTGTCATTAGCACTAATGACCCTGTTAAACTAACCCCGTGACGCTGACAGTGGGCCCCGTAGCGGGTCAAAGCCCGGGTCAACGCGGGATTAGCCCCTGTGTCACTGACGTGTGGACCTCACACGTCAGGTTTGACCTGGACCGCCCGTTGACCTGCTGAGGTTAGCATGAGGTCATGCTGACGCCATAATTCATTTTCTGGAATTATTTTAATTCTAAATATTCAGGAAATTTCAGAAAATGCCCTAAACTTCAATAAATCATAGAAAATTAACCGTAACTCCAAATTAAATAAATTATATATGAAAAATTATCAGAAAAATTCAAGGAATCCATCTGCACCATTTTCATGCATGTTAGAACAACTTATCACTACTGTTTAGGGCAAATGAAGTGAATGTCATTTGAATAATCACATATGGAGTTTGAATTTGAATCTTGTATTCAAACCAACTTCATTTAATCCGTTGCTAGTTGCATTAGCCCAAAACACATTCATTTTGCCATGTCATGATCATGCATCATATTGTGCATTGCATTGATTGTATTTCTTCTTGTTGCCGGTATCTGTTCCATCCCGGTAGACGATGTCCGACGTTGTGATCGTTGACACTGATGAAGACTCAATGTTATCTTCAGAAGTGCCAGGCAAGCAAAACCCCCTTGTTCATTCCGATAAAATCCCACTCTCTCGCTCCTGCTCTCTTTTACTGCATTAGGACAACAACGACATATTTGATACTTGCTGCGGTAGCTGAACCCCTTTATCCTTTGCATGACCTGTCATTGCCACAGTAAATAGATCAAACCCACTAGCATGAGTAGGAGTTGTTTGAGCCCTGATGTGCCTACTCATTCATGCTTGTTGTCATGCCTGCTACTGCTTAGAGTTGAGTCAGGTCTGATTCATCGGGGATGAATCAGAGGCGTGTGAACATGTCCTACTGTGTGTGAGCTAAGTGTGTGAACACGATTTGGTAAAGGTAGCGGTGAGAGGCCATGTAGGAGTACATGGTGGGTTGTCTCATTGCAGCCGTCCTCAGGAACTGAGTTCTGTGTTTGTGATCAATGATCAGTTACTACCACACATTGGGCTCCGGGCGCTCCAAGCTCTCTCGACTTATTAATCAACTTGATCTCTGTCCAGGAGTTGCAACTAGTTTCTGGTGTTTGTAGGTAGTGTTAGTAGTCTACCAAGTGGCACCCGGTACAGGTGGGCTTGGGACAGACTAGGCACAGTGGCCCGGTGTACCAAGTGGCACCCGGTTGGTGGGCTTGGGAACCCTGCTCACATCGTTTGGGGCCGTGAGCGACACCCCGGCCGGATCTCCTTGCGGATGGAACCCGAATAGGCGATAAACCTGGACGAGAGACTTGTTCGGTTAGTCAGGTCGTGGCCGACTCCCTCGCCCGGCTTCCGCTTGAAGGTTGCCGAGGTACATGACGTGTACAGGGCGATAAGTGGCGAAAGCGTGTGTGAAGAAGTACACCCCTGCAGGGTTAACATCATCTATTCGAATAGCCGGATTCCTCGGATATGGAAACGTGGACCCCTTGTACAGTTCATAGACAAGTGAAAGTGGATACTCTAAAATACGCAAGATAAGTGTGAGTGCTATGGATGGCGTTCTCGTAGGGAGACGGGAGCGGATCCATAGTGGTGTATTGATATGGTGAATATGTGGACTCGTGTGCGCCACCTCAAAGAGTTACTTGCAGTCGTAGTTCAGGATAGCCACCGAGTCAAAGCTGGCTTGCTGCAGTCAAACTCCACCATCCCCTTTGTTGATAATGAGGCATATGTAGATAGATCTGATGTAAGTCTTGCTGGGTACATTTGTACTCACGTTTGCCCATTTTATGTTTTGCAGAGAGACTTCAGTCTCACTAGTAGTTCCGCGTGGACTTCGACGTTTAGCTTGATACCTCAGCTACGATCTTGTGCCCTCGGCAGGATCTGATAAATAGTCAGGCTTCTCAGCCCTTTTCATTTATAGATGTCTGTACTCAGACATGATAGCTTCCGCTTGTGCTTTGACTTGTATGTTCTGATTGTTGGGTCATGAGACCCCTGTTTGTAATATCTCGCTCCTCGGAGCCTATTGATTAAAATACTTGAGTTGTAGAGTCATGTTGTGATGCCATGTTGTTTTTGCACATATCGAGCATATTGTGTGTATGTTATTGAAATGCTTGGTATGTGTGGGATCTGACAACCTAGTTGTTTATCCTTGGTAGCCTCTCTTACCGGGAAATGTCTCCTAGTGTTTCCACCGAGCCATGGTAGCTTGCTACTGCTCCGGAACACTTAGGCTGGCCGGCATGTGTCCTTCTTCGTTCCTGTGTCTGTCCCTTCGGGGAAATGTCACGCGATGAATACCGGAGTCCTGTTAGCCCGCTACAGCCCGGTTTACCGGAGTCCTGCTAGCCCAGTGCTACAGCCTGGATTCACTCGCTGATGACCGACACGTTCGATGCTGGGTCATGGATGCCTGTCCCTGTAAGTCTGTGCCACTTTGGGTTTACGACTAGCCATGTCAGCCCGGGCTCCTTATCATATGGATGCTAGCGACGCTATCATATACGTGTGCCAAAAGGCGCAAACGGTCCCCGGGCAAAGGTAAGGCGACACCCGTGGGAATATCGTGCGTGAGGCCGCAAAGTGATATGAGGTGTTACATGCTAGATCGATGTGGCATTGAGTCGGGGTCCTGACAGCGTTGGTATCAGAGCTTGACTGCCTGTAGGATTACCAAGCCAAACTGGTCGAAGTTGAGTCTAGAAATTCTTTAGTTATATAAGGGAATTGATTGTGGGATGGAACGTAAGGCTCTCTTTTACTCCTTATACCTCATGGCCTTCTGATCTGAGTCATCTTATCTTTCCTACGGGGATTAAGAACTAGGCTATCTCTTCTTTCTATCAGGATCACGTGTTACTAATCCATAGACTTATAAGATTGTTGGACTTAAGTCTCAGTTCAGTTCCTACTACTCCTGTATGTTAATTGTTGATCTCGAAACCTTGATATTGTGCTTCTGAGTGGTTATGCCACCATTTTTGTGAATGTCTCAAATCTTTTCTGAGCATTTACAGCCGTTATGCTGTCCGAGTCATCCCAGGTTCCTAAGTAGTCTGATGCAATTGCAAATCCTTTCTTCCTGTTTCAATGTGCCCATGGGCCAGATTAATCACACTAATTGTTGAGTTGAGGTATTCTATTGCCTTGACTTTTATGTTGGAGTTACTATTATGACCCTAGGTATTTAGGGAGTCACCTAGTAATTAGCCAGGATTTGTGTTCCCAGTGTGATGATTCTGGCCATCATTCTCGAAAGCATCCCGTGATGCTACTTAGTAGTACGTATTCTGCTCCTGGGTTCTTGAACCCGAGATTCACTCTACCTACTTCATGTTGTTAGTAATTGCTAGCTCCTTTAGGATATTAGTAACCTTGTGATAGTCCTCGAGGTCCGTGGTATTTCCTTCTTCCAATTACCATGAACCACTCTTGGCAGGAGTTCTTCTGGATTAAAAGATCACAATTAGAGTACTC
This sequence comes from Triticum aestivum, assembly GCF_018294505.1. Lineage (NCBI taxonomy): Eukaryota > Viridiplantae > Streptophyta > Magnoliopsida > Poales > Poaceae > Triticum > Triticum aestivum. The sequence goes on from NC_057794.1 coordinate 199,018,397, forward strand.
TTGAGGAGATCTCCACTCATAAATCGTGACTCTGCCAGTTCTACCTTTCTGCATGGGTTATCCGGAAGAAATATGTTGAACTTGGTTCGACATACTAATCTATGCATCCACAACTCAGAAAACCGTATGTTCCTTGAGTTGTCCCTCTTTAGTTGTCTTCTGACCCTCGTCTATCAATTGATAGTCAAGAGTATGCGTGCATTCGTTTATCGATGCCTATTACTCTTGTGGTCCGTCGAGCCATTCTATCGCGGAATGACTAGGAGAAACAAACTCCAGTACCTCATCCATATTCAGGATTGGGTCAAAGCAATTGTGCTCCGCAGATCAAATGCCAGCCCAGCTTTTGGTTCTGTTCTACCTTGGAGTATTACATATTTTATATCGAGATTGTTATAAGAATTGCACACCATCCTATGTACTCTTGGTACAGTGATACTTCTTGCCATCATTGTTCATTCCTCGGTTCCTGTGTTATTGCAACCGGAATACCGACAAATGAGTTGTGATGTGTGAGATCAATACTCCCAGCAACTTCGTTGCTTGGTAGTTAAAGGATAATAATTTCATTCTTAGTATGTTGGTTTTTGAATCATCCTTCTAAGACTGATCGTGCTACCTAGTCCTTATTTCGGTGCACCCATCGATTGATGAATTAGGATCTTGTCAAGTCCTCGCTCACTTGATCATATCATCATGCCCTGAAAAGCAAGATTGTTCTCGAGCTTAGTAACATATCGGTGGTTCGTGATTTTCCGAAGATCTTCTCGGAAGTACTACCAGGTTGTCACCTGACCGCTATGTTGGGCTCGTGATCAAGTTGGTTTATTGTAAACCACCCTTTCTCCAAGAATCTGTGATGGGTATCCCTGAGCTAGTTGGTTAAGCTAGACAACAACTTGGAGAGTTGGAAGGTAAAAGCTTGCCTGACTTAGTTCGTTCCAAAGGGATATTCTTGTGTAGTGTGTGTTGAAGAAAGATGATATCTTCATCGGTTGGTCCCTGTGATCAGTTGCTGGACCTATTGTCTTATCAATCCCTTGATTTGAGTGTGGGCTATCGTCAAATCAAATCAGTACCAACGATGCTCGTAATGTTGTCCTACTCGTGGTTGATCCCTCGAGCATACACCATTACATCTTTGGTCTGACCAATACTATCACCGTGTTCACATGATGGTGGAAGTCCAGTGATATGGAAATTCCGATGAGTTGCTGTTGAGCCCATCAGTAGCATTTTGTCTCCCCCCATGAATCATGTTGAACATCAACCTAGTGTTGGAAACTTGTGTAAGCATTTCTTCGTGTTTCGTTCATGAAGCATATGTTTGAATGAAAGTAGTGATTTTCCCTAATTCATGTGCATATGATGCAAGTTGCCGCCATGAATTTGAGGAAGATTGTTTTGTTTCCCTGGAATCATTCCAAATTAGTCATGCACACGTGCGAAGTATTCTGTGGTCTGGAGACTTGCAACCTTCATTCCATATGTGTCCCGAGCACACCAAGCCACTGATTGATTTGTTCAAGGGGAAGAAGTTCCTTCATAAGAGCTAATCATATGACTTATGCAAGGACTTCGTTATCCACGGTGATGGTTCCCAACCAGAACTCGGTAGTGTTTTATTGTAAGACTACCACGTGGTCATGCTTGTCCGGGACAACGTGTTCACATGTTTGTAGCAGAACCAGCTCATGTTTTGGAGCTTACTATCGTAGTTCATTTCCCGAGAATCTCGCAACGTCATCTCGTCGATTTGTGTTGCAAACTTTCATTTTTCTTTCTAGACTTGATGAGTCTGGAATATCCTGACACCAACCAGATCTGAATCTCAGGCAGATATGATGGTTTGGAACATTTCCCAAGAACTATAATATTGGTCTCGCGATAACCGATAAAGTGGATGTCATGGCCAACACACCCAGCCGGAAGACCTATTATTGTAGTATCTTGATTGAAGAAGTTGGCCACCCCCCTAGGGATTTCGTAGGATTACTCCCTAGTTGCCCCTATGGATTTCTGTGTTCCGAAGTCCGACCTTTTACTTGATGTTCTAGATATAAACCATATCTATGGGTGGGTTACACTAGCACATCAAGGAGAACATTAGAAGCGGAGTGCTAAATGTCTCTCGGTCGATCGTCCAGATTTTGTTCCTTGGCTCGCTAAGGTGAAATCTGAGAAAGTGTTATCCTCCTTTGCATCTGCATCATCCATCGCTATTCATCATGGTAGCATGTTGTGTTGTCAGGCATCCTTGACACGGATGTTGGTAAAATCTTGATGATTATGGAAATTGCTCAAGTTCTTGAGAGCACGCACAAGCGTTACGTGTTATCATCGGTCCTAACTGGGATTCCACTCGGTTTCCTCGGCAATGCTATGATCTTTTCAAACAGTGAATCCACTCTCTATTGTTGGGTTCTTCCCTAGTTACCAGAATCATTCCCATCGTTTGCATTTTGTTCCCAGCTTGCACCGCCAATGTGCCATTCTACCATGGGTCTCTTCCATTTCCGGTGATAAGCAAAAATCATCCATTGCGTTGTCTTCAACAAGGTAATCCACATCATCCAAGTCCGAATATGCCATTCTACCGACCCCCTCCAAATGATCGCTTGTGACTGCCTTAGGCTGGTTTAAAGAGTTTCAATGATCTTTGAATCAAAGGTAATTCTTTTTGCCACTTAAGGGGATATCTCTACGAGTCACCTTCCCTAAGGTGTATCGTTATGGTATCATGGCAACTCAACTCCTCGCTACGTGGACAATCGTTTACCACCTTCTTAGGTGTGGAATCATTGTCTATCTAGTGAACCTTCGTCATTCGTTTCTTTCCACCCCTCTTGATGTGTATCTCGTGTCTCGACCCGAGAGATGGTCCTATGTCTCATTCCGTGAGTTGTTCGATCTTCGAGAAGATCGACCCTTCTAGAGTCTCCTTCTTCCCTCCATGTCATGTTGACAGGATTTCTCAGAGCAAGACATCAAGACAATGATGGTGAATGAATCAACGTTCAACTGAAGTGCACCCTGGATCGTGAAGACTATACTAGTTGCGTTTACCCCTCACTTTACCCTACGCTTGAATCTCGAGACGAGATTCTTGTTTAGTGGGGGTGAGTTGTCACATCCCTAGTTCTGACAATGCCTAGTGCATGCATTAGAGTGTTACATCATGTTTAAATTTCATTTAAACCTGAGATGGGGATTGACTAAGCCCTAACACCAAATGAATTCAACTAGGGTCAAAATAAAACCTTTTTCATTGAACTCAAAATGTCCTCTAAAAATGTTCAACATTTCTGGTTTGAGGTGGAAGCATCTACCAAAAATGGTTTATATTTTTGCAGGGCATATTTGGTCACTGAATTAAACCATATTGTATTTGACTTTGGGCATTTAAATACTATAAATAATTTAAATGTTCAAATAAATGTTGGAAAATTGTTAGGGGTCACTGAAATAATTCAGAAAACACCCATAACTGTTTCCAGGATTTTATAAAATGATTTCATATTTTAAATCAAATCAAAAACAAATTGCAGAAAATAGAAAATATAAAACAGAATAGAAATAAAAGAGAGAGAGAGAAGGAAGTACTTGGCCTCACCCGTGCAGCCCAGCCGGCCCAGCTCCCCCACCTGGCCGGCCCAGCCCACCTCCTCCCCTTTGTCTTCTTCCTCCCCTCGCACCGAAGCAGCTCGGTGGCGAGCGCTGATGCCGCCTCGGCCACCTCCTACCTCCCTGCTTGCCTCCGCTACTCCCTGGAGACGCCACGCGGCTCCCTCAGGCCTCTCTCAACTCCCTCCCGTGCTCATCCCCTTCTCCTGCTCTCCCTCTCGCTCCGCACCTCGGACCCGAACGGAGCCGTCGCCACCGACGCCGTTCGCCGCGGCCACCATCCCCCTCTCGCCTCCCCGACGCCTCCTAGAGCTCCGCAGTGCCTCCCTCGACCTCCTCGACGTCTCACGCGACCAGAAGGGCCCCGAGCAGCCGCCATCATCATCATCCCCAAGCGTCGGCCCCGGCGCCGTTCTCCGTCAAATTCGGCCACTCCGGCGCGCCCCCGAGCTCGCTGACCCTCCCTGCACGATCCCCGTGAGTCCCTGCTCCGTTTCCCCCTAACCCCAAGTTCGATTTCGAGCTCTAGCCGCCCCCTCTACCGGAGCCGAGACGCTCCGCCGCACGGACTCGTCGCCGGCGAAGCCCCGGTGACCAAATGGCCCCGCGCGTGCGTCCGTTGCACTCGCAACGACCCGTGGAGCAACGCTAGCGTGGCAGCTAGCTTGTTTGCAAGCCGCAGCACTAACCCCGCACCCACCCGAGCTCCGGCCGCCGCCTCGGGCTCCATTCCAGCGAACCCCGGCCACCCCCGCACCTTCCGTTGGCCCCCCTAGATGCGCACGGGCACGGGCTACCTTCTGGTGCCCTTCGCGCGTCCAGCCGCCGCCCGTAGCGCAACCCCGGTGAACTTCCGCCGCGTTTCGGGTCGCCGCCGGCCGAACTCCGGTGGCCAGTGACGTGGCGCTGTCATTAGCACTAATGACCCTGTTAAACTAACCCCGTGACGCTGACAGTGGGCCCCGTAGCGGGTCAAAGCCCGGGTCAACGCGGGATTAGCCCCTGTGTCACTGACGTGTGGACCCCACACGTCAGGTTTGACCTGGACCGCCCGTTGACCTGCTGAGGTCAGCATGAGGTCATGCTGACGCCATAATTCATTTTCTGGAATTATTTTAATTCTAAATATTCAGGAAATTTCAGAAAATGCCCTAAACTTCAATAAATCATAGAAAATTAACCGTAACTCCAAATTAAATAAATTATATATGAAAATTATCAGAAAAATTCAAGGAATCCATCTGTACCATTTTCATGCATGTTAGAACAACTTATCACTACTGTTTAGGGCAAATGAAGTGAATGGCATTTGAATAATCACATATGGAGTTTGAATTTGAATCTTGTATTCAAACCAACTTCATTTAATCCGTTGCTAGTTGCATTAGCCCAAAACACATTCATTTTGCCATGTCATGATCATGCATCATATTGTGCATTGCATTGATTGTATTTCTTCTTGTTGCCGGTATCTGTTCCATCCCGGTAGACGATGTCCGACGTTGTGATCGTTGACACTGATGAAGACTCAATGTTATCTTCAGAAGTGCCAGGCAAGCAAAACCCCCTTGTTCATTCCGATAAAATCCCACTCTCTCGCTCCTGCTCTCTTTTACTGCATTAGGACAACAACGACATATTTGATACTTGCTGCGGTAGCTGAACCCCTTTATCCTTTGCATGACCTGTCATTGCCACAGTAAATAGATGAAACCCACTAGCATGAGTAGGAGTTGTTTGAGCCCTGATGTGCCTACTCATTCATGCTTGTTGTCATGCCTGCTACTGCTTAGAGTTGAGTCAGGTCTGATTCATCGGGGATGAATCAGAGGCGTGTGAACATGTCCTACTGTGTGTGAGCTAAGTGTGTGAACACGATTTGGTAAAGGTAGCGGTGAGAGGCCATGTAGGAGTACATGGTGGGTTGTCTCATTGCAGCCGTCCTCAGGAACTGAGTTCTGTGTTTGTGATCAATGATCAGTTACTACCACACATTGGGCTCCGGGCGCTCCAAGCTCTCTCGACTTATTAATCAACTTGATCTCTGTCCAGGAGTTGCAACTAGTTTCTGGTGTTTGTAGGTAGTGTTAGTAGTCTACCAAGTGGCACCCGGTACAGGTGGGCTTGGGACAGACTAGGCACAGTGGCCCGGTGTACCAAGTGGCACCCGGTTGGTGGGCTTGGGAACCCTGCTCACATCGTTTGGGGCCGTGAGCGACACCCCGGCCGGATCTCCTTGCGGATGGAACCCGAATAGGCGATAAACCTGGACGAGAGACTTGTTCGGTTAGTCAGGTCGTGGCCGACTCCCTCGCCCGGCTTCCGCTTGAAGGTTGCCGAGGTACATGACGTGTACAGGGCGATAAGTGGCGAAAGCGTGTGTGAAGAAGTACACCCCTGCAGGGTTAACATCATCTATTCGAATAGCCGGATTCCTCGGATATGGAAACGTGGACCCCTTGTACAGTTCATAGACAAGTGAAAGTGGATACTCTAAAATACGCAAGATAAGCGTGAGTGCTATGGATGGCGTTCTCGTAGGGAGACGGGAGCGGATCCATAGTGGTGTATTGATATGGTGAATATGTGGACTCGTGTGCGCCACCTCAAAGAGTTACTTGCAGTCGTAGTTCAGGATAGCCACCGAGTCAAAGCTGGCTTGCTGCAGTCAAACTCCACCATCCCCTTTGTTGATAATGAGGCATATGTAGATAGATCTGATGTAAGTCTTGCTGGGTACATTTGTACTCACGTTTGCCCATTTTATGTTTTGCAGAGAGACTTCAGTCTCACTAGTAGTTCCGCGTGGACTTCGACGTTTAGCTTGATACCTCAGCTACGATCTTGTGCCCTCGGCAGGATCTGATAAATAGTCAGGCTTCTCAGCCCTTTTCATTTATAGATGTCTGTACTCAGACATGATAGCTTCCGCTTGTGCTTTGACTTGTATGTTCTGATTGTTGGGTCATGAGACCCCTGTTTGTAATATCTCGCTCCTCGGAGCCTATTGATTAAAATACTTGAGTTGTAGAGTCATGTTGTGATGCCATGTTGTTTTTGCACATATCGAGCATATTGTGTGTATGTTATTGAAATGCTTGGTATGTGTGGGATCTGACAACCTAGTTGTTTATCCTTGGTAGCCTCTCTTACCGGGAAATGTCTCCTAGTGTTTCCACCGAGCCATGGTAGCTTGCTACTGCTCCGGAACACTTAGGCTGGCCGGCATGTGTCCTTCTTCGTTCCTGTGTCTGTCCCTTCGGGGAAATGTCACGCGATGAATACCGGAGTCCTGTTAGCCCGCTACAGCCCTGGTTTACCGGAGTCCTGCTAGCCCAGTGCTACAGCCTGGATTCACTCGCTGATGACCGACACGTTCGATGCTGGGTCATGGATGCCTGTCCCTGTAAGTCTGTGCCACTTTGGGTTTACGACTAGCCATGTCAGCCCGGGCTCCTTATCATATGGATGCTAGCGACGCTATCATATACGTGTGCCAAAAGGCGCAAACGGTCCCGGGCAAAGGTAAGGCGACACCCGTGGGAATACCGTGCGTGAGGCCGCAAAGTGATATGTGGTGTTACATGCTAGATCGATGTGGCATTGAGTCGGGGTCCTGACAGCTCATTAAGGACTTCTCAAAAATTTCTCGGCCTCTGACTAATTTATTGCAAAAAGATATACCATTTGTATTTGATGATGATTGTGTAGAAGCATTTGAAATACTTAAGAAAGCATTAGTCTCTGCACCTGTTGTTGAGCCACCTGATTGGAATTTACCCTTTGAAATTATGTGTGATGCTAGTGATTATGTTGTAGGTGCTGTTCTAGGGCAAAGAGTTGATAAGAAATTAAATGTTATTCATTATGCTAGTAAGACTCTAGACAATGCTCAAAGAAATTATGCTAGTACTGAAAAAGAGCTTTTAGAACTTGTATTTGCTTGTGATAATTTCAGACCTTATATTGTTGATTCTAAAGTAACTATTCACACTGATCATGCTGCTATTAAATACCTTATGGAAAAGAAAGATGCTAAACCTAGACTTATTAGATGGTTTCTCTTGCTACAAGAATTTGATTTGCATATTGTTGATAGAAAGGGAGCTGAGAACCCCGTTGCAGACAACTTGTCTAGGTTAGAGAATGTTCTTGATGACCCACTACCTATTAATGATAGCTTTCCTGATGAACAATTAAATGTTATAAGTACTTCTTGTAGTACTCCATGGTATGATGATTATGCTAATTATATTGTTGCTAAGTTTATACCACCTAGCTTCACGTACCAGAAAAAGAAAAAGTTTTTCTATGACTTGAGACATTACTTTTTGGATGACCCACATGAACAGGAACAGATCCTACGCAAGTGTCATTCTGAGGCTTATGGAGGACACCACGCTGGAGATAGAACTGTACATAAGGTATTGCAATCTGGTTTTTATTGGCCTACTCTCTTTAAGGATGCCCGTAAGTTTGTCTTGTCTTGTGATGAATGTCAAAGAATTGGTAATATTAGTAGACGTCAAGAAATGCCTATGAATTATTCTCTTGTTATTGAACCGTTTGATGTTTGGGGCTTTGATTATATGGGACCTTTTCCTGCCTCTAATGGATACACACATATTTTAGTTGCTGTTGATTACGTTACTAAGTGGGTAGAAGCTATTCCAACTAGTAGTGCTGATCATAACACTTCTATTAAAATGCTTAAGGAAGTTATTTTTCCGAGGTTTGGAGTCCCTAGATATTTAATGACTGATGGTGGTTCACACTTTATTCATGGTGCTTTCCGTAAACTGCTTGCTAAGTATGATGTTAATCATAGAATTGCATCTCCTTATCACCCACAGTCTAGTGGTCAAGTAGAATTGAGCAATAGAGAGCTCAAATTAATTTTGCAAAAGACTGTTAATAGGTCTAGAAAGAATTGGTCTAAGAAACTTGATGATGCATTATGGGCTTATAGAACTGCATATAAAAATCCTATGGGTATGTCTCCGTATAAAATGGTTTATGGAAAAGCATGTCACTTACCTCTCAAACTAGAACATAAGGCATATTGGGCTATTAAAGAGCTCAACTATGATTTCAAACTTGCCGGTGAAAAGAGGTTATTTGATATTAGCTCACTTGATGAATGGAGAACCCAAGCTTGTGAAAATGCCAAGTTGTTCAAAGAAAAAGTTAAAAGATGGCATGACAAAAGGATACAAAAGCGTGAGTTTAATGTAGGTGATTCTGTATTGCTATACAACTCTCGTTTAAGATTTTTTGCAGGAAAACTTCTCTCTAAATGGGAAGGCTCCTATGTTATCAAAGAGGTCTATCGTTCCGGTGCCATAAAAATCAACAACTTCGAGGGCACAAATCCGAAGGTGGTAAACGGTCAAAGAATCAAACATTATATCTCAGGTAATCCCATAAATGTTGAAACCAATATTATTGAAACCGTAACCCCGGAGGAATACATAAGCGACACTTTCCGGAATGTTTTAGACTCCGAAAAGGAATAGGTATGTGGTACGGTAAGTAAACCGACTCCAAAACAATTTTTAAGGCAATATTTCTCCGTCTTGGAATATTTAGAAAAATAGAAAAATAAGTAGCAGTCCGGGAAGGACACGAGGGCCCCACGAGGGTGGTGGGCGCGCCCTACCCCTCTGGGAGCGCCCCCTACCTCGTGAGCACCTGTGTGCCTTTCGAACTCCGTTTTCTTGCACGATACGTATTTTGGTCGGTAAAATTCATTATATAACCTCCTGAAGGTTTTGACTTTGTATCACGCAAATCTCCTCTGTTCTTGTTTTGAGCAGTTTTCTGTCAGGGTTTTCCAGGCTAGGCATCATGTCGTCTCCCTCCTCCAACAATGGTGACAATGATGCTTGGCTAATGAAGATAGATCTGAAGAGGGATGAACCCACGAGGGTCAACAAGGATGAAAGGATCAAGAAGGCCACAGGTGATCAAGCTCCGGCAGCAAAAGACATCCTTCAACTTGATCATAACCTTCTTACCCCAACTGAGATCGAAGCTTTCAAGATGATTGAGTTAGCTCATATACAAAAACAAGTATCTCACACAAGAAAATATTTTGTTGAAGGAGCATATTGTCGCACTCAAGGGCATTATTCGCAAGCTGGAGGACCTCTTACGCTCGATGTGCAATTATCCATCACCTCCATCTTCTTCACCGACAAAGGAGATATAATTACATGGGTATGGGCACTCCCCTTGGCAACTGCCAAGCTTGGGGGAGGTGCCCCGGTATCGTATCACCATCACAACTCCTATCTTTATCGTTTTTCTTAGTTCGATCCTATTAGAAGTATCTTGATCTAGTAGAATAAAGTTTATGGCATGATCTAGTTTTGAGTTTTGCTTTATGATCTCTCTTTGTAATCGAGTCCGTGAGCTATATATAATAAAGATTAGTGTTGAGTCAAGGGCGTGATTATTTTGCCATGATCTTGGGTGAATAAAAGAAAGAAGAAAAGAATAAAAAGAAACAAAAAGTTCATATTGATCCTATTGAGAGTAATGACTTCACATAGAAAGAGTATGATGATTTAAAGTTGTTGGGAGTTGGCAGACATAGCTTTGGTCATTGTTGCAATTAATAGGAAGTAATAAGGAAAGAGAGGTTTCCACATATAGATATATTATCATTGACATCTTTTATGATTGGGAGCACTCATTAAATATGACATGCTAAAGGGTTGATGTTGGACAAGGAAGACAACGTAATGAGTTATGTCTTTCTTATATCTGAGATAAAGTATGTTGTCATGGATCCTCTAACTTGTTGAGCTTGCCTTTCACCCTCATGCTAGCCAAATTCTCAGCACCAAGTAGAAATACTAGTTGTGCTTCCAAATACCCTTAAACCAGTTTTGCCATGAGAGTCCACCATATCTACCAGTAAGATCCTTCAAGTAAGTTGTCATCGGTGCAAAGCAATAAAAATTGCTCTAAATATGTATGATTGATTGGTGTGGGAGAAATAAGATTTATACGATCTTGTGATGTGGAAGTAAAAAAAGCGATGGACTGCATAATAAAGGTTCATATCACCAGGGGCAATATAAAGTGACGTTCTTTCGCATTGAGATTTTGTTCATCCAACCATAAAAGCGCATGGCAACCTCTGCTTCCCTCTGCGAAGGGCCTATCTTTTATTATTATCTTCTACCTTATGCAAGAGTCACGGTGATCTTCACCTTTCCTTTTTCATTTTATCCTTTGGCAAGCTCAGCATGTTGGAAAGAACATGATATATATATATATATATATATCTAATTGGATATAGGGGAGCATGAATTATTATTGTTGACATTACCCTTGAGGTAAAAGGTTGTGGGGAAAAACTATAAGCCCCTATCTTTCTCTGTGTCCGATTAAAACTTCATATCCTCAAGTATTGCGTGAGTGTTAGCAATTATGAAGGACTAAATGATAGTAGAGTATGTGGACTTGCTTTTTAGCTCTGACATAGACTCTTTCCGATGTTATGATAAATTGCAATTGCTTCAATGACTAATATTATAGTTTGTCGGAGCCCAATAAGGTTTATGACTCATGCTTTTGCATTGTGAATAGATCATCACTTGAACATAAGTAATCATATGACAAAATCTATATATGTTGCTGTTATGAGAATAATCATGATGCCTTCATGTCCGTATTTTATTTTTATTGACGCCTCTACCTCTAAACATGAGGACATATTTATTGTTATCGGCTTTTCGCTTGAGGACAAGCGAGGTCTAAGCTTAGGGGAGTTGATACGCCCATTTTGCATCATGCTTTTATATCGATATTTATTGCATTATGGACTGTTATTTCACTTTATGTCACAATACTTATGGCTATTCTCTCTTATTTTACAAGGTTTACATAAGGAGGGAGAATGCTGGCAGCTGGAATTGTGGGCTAGAAAAGGAGCAAATATTAGAGACCTATTCTGCCCAACTCCAAAAGTCCTGAAACTCCACGGAACATCTTAAAATAAATAAAGAAAAATCCTCGCCAAAGATGAAGGCCAGGGGGCCCACACCCTGCTCACGAGGGTGGGGGGCGCCCCCCCTCCTAGAGCGCGCCCCCCTAACTCGTGGGCCCCCTGGTGGGTCTCCGACATCCATCTTCTGCTATGTGAAGTCTTTCGATGAGAAAAAAAATCAGAAGGAACTTTTCGGGACGAGACTCCTCCGCCACGAGGCGGAACCTTGGCGGAACCAATCTAGAGCTCAGGCATAGCTGTTCTGCCGGGTATACTTCCCTCCGGGAGGGGGAAATCATCACCATCGTCGTCACCAACGCTCCTCTCATCGGGAGAGGGCAATCTCCATCAACATCTTCACCAGCACCATCTCATCTCCAAACCCTAGTTCATCTCTTGTATCCAATTCTTGTCTCAAAGTCCGGGATTGGTGCTAGTAGGTTGCTAGTAGTGTTGATTACTCCTTGTAGTTGATGCTAGTTGGTTTAATTGGTGGAAGATCATATGTTCAGATCCTATATGTATATTATTACCCTTCTGATTATGAACATGAATATGCTTTGTGAGTAGTTACATTTGTTCCTGAGGACAAGGGAGAAGTCTTGCTATTAGTAGTCATGTGAATTTGGTATTCGTTTGATATTTTGATAAGATGTATGTTGTCTAGCCTCTAGTGGTGTTATGTGAACGTCGACTACATAACACTTCACCATTATTTGGGCCTAGAGGAAGGCATTGGTAAGTAATAAGTAGATGATGGGTTGCTAGAGTGACAGAAGTTTAAACCCTAGTTTATGCGTTGCTTCGTTAGGGGCTGATTTGGATCCACATGTTTCATGCTATGGTCAGGTTTACCTTAATACTTTTGTTGTAGTTGCGGATGCTTGCAATAGAGGTTAATCATAAGTGGGATGCTTGTTCAAGTAAGAACAGCACCCAAGCACCAATCCACCCACATATCAAATTATCAAAGTACTGAACACGAATCATATGAACGTGATGAAAACTAGATTGACGATATTCCCATGTGTCCCTGGGAGCGCTTTTCCTATTATAAGAGTTTGTTCCGGCTTGTCCTTTGCTACAAAAAGGATTGAGCCACCTTGCTGCACTTTATTTACTTCTGTTACTTGTTGCTCGTTACAATTTATCCTATCACAAAACTATCTGTTTCCACTTATTTTAGTACTTGCAGAGAATACCTTGCTGAAAACCGCTTTATCATTTCCTTCTGCTCCTCGTTGGGTTTGACACTCTTACTTATTGAAAGGACTACGATAGATCCTCTATACTTGTGGGTCATCAAGACTCTTTTCTGGCGCCGTTGCCGGGGAGTGTAGCGCCTTTGGTAGGTGGAATTTGGTAAGGAAAAATTTATATAGTGTGCTGAAATTTACTGTCACTTGCTACTATGGAAAGTAATTCTCCGAAGGGCTTGTTCGGGGTATCTTCACCCCGTCCAGTAGACGGCTTGCTCGGCGGAGGGCTATTTCGCAATGTGTAGGTAGTCGTTGTTGTTGTTGTTGTAGAGGTGCGTTAGGGGCAGCCGGTGGTGGTGGTGGAAGACGCGCGAGCAATCATTAAACTTGTTATCGAGCTTTGTTTCGAATGTTTCCCCATGCCATCTATCTTCTCCATGGCCTCTTCAAATCTTTCTACCACATCTTGCACCTATCCCACTCATCATTTGCTGAAATTTATCATGCAACTCCTTATTCGTCATGTTCTCCCAGTCAGTCTCATCGGCTTGTGATCCTGCCATTGTTAGCAGCAATAGAAACACACAAGAATATGACCCTACAGACTACTAACAAGAGGTGGTGGTGGATGTCACAAATCCGTCAAGAAAATCTCAAATTCTTACCAGTTCTTACCCAGCAACAGGCGGTGATCGGCAACCGTCATAGTCAAAACTCTCAAAGCTTGGATAGAGCGATTACCAGGGAGAGTCAAACACACGACGTAGATGTATGTGGAGCTGGGAAGGCTTATAATATGGTAGCAACAAGGTCAGCAATAATCAATTCAGAGATGCAAAGTTGAATAAACGCTCAATGATGGTACTGTGCTGGTCCTAGGCTAGACCGTACTAGAGACGTGAGCCTAGAACACGAACAAAATCACGGCGCGGCACGTAAACAAGGGAGGAGCACTCTCTGAATTTTTTTTTCCTTTTTTCACTTTTTTGCATATTTTTTCCTCTTTTTTTTGCTCCGCAACAAATTTTGTTCGAAAAAGTCTACAAATGGTCTAAAAACTGCCTAGCCAGATTTTTTTGAGTTTGGAACTATTTTTCTTCTGCAGGTAGCACGGGAACTCAGGAGTCCTACTCTGTCACGACTCGAAGTATCGCGTGATCTGGAACTCGAAAACAAAGCAACAAATACTGGACTCGGACTGGTAGCGGAGATGAATCTGGTGGAACTCGGACTGGTGGCGGCGATGAATCTGGTGGAACTCGGACTGGTGGTTGTATATGGCGATGGTATATGTGGACTCGGATTGGTGATTGTATATGGCGATGGTATATGTGGACTCAGATTGGTGGTTGTATATGGCAGCGGCAATGTATATGGTGGGGTGGTGGTATATGGCGGCGGCGAGACAACCTGTGAATAGAACTGGAAACTCTAAGGGACTAGACGCTAAGACCAGCAACTCGACACGACAATGCAACCGCAAATTCAACAAAGCAAACTCTAAAAAGACTATGCAAAAGCTCAGATTGGTTCGGATATGATGAACTAACCCTAAATTTTTTTGTTGCCTTTTTCCGTGGACTGTAGGTATGAACAACAGACTCGATCTAAACTATGAGAACTGGAAAATCTCACCGAGCAACCTGAGAATCTGATACCACTTGATAGAGGCAAAGGTGTCCCGTCTTTCGATGAGATGGTGGCTATCATTTTAGAGGAAGTCGACTTTGACGATCCGACTACGAACGTGCGACGACGTCGCGCCTTAGCAATCGCTAAACCAACTCCGAGGGGTTATTGACCACGCCGGAGCATGATCAACCTGACCACGAGAGCCTGATTCCTGCGAGCAAACGAAGAACAAACAAGAAACTGATATTGCAATCGGGATATTGCGAATATAAGATGAAAGCTTTATTGATCAAGGTGGGGTTCTGTGACGTCTTTGTCTGGTCGTTGGACACAAATGAAGTGCGCGAAGTTGCAGCTATGGCGAACTTTTGATCTAAACAAAACCCAAAGTCTAAACGACGCCCTAAGGGCTGTATATATGCAGGAAGAGGGGGGAATTTCGTGGCCCTTGGAAGAGGGGTCCAAAACCAACCCTAACTCATGTTTCCCCACACATACGGACTCTAAAAACAGCCTATACTAAAGTATTTCGAAAATACATGGGCCTGGCCCAATAATAAGGTGACGCATCACCTAAAATAGCCTCTGAACGAAATTTATGAAGTGGCATCTTGTATATTTCGTCCAAGGCTTCATGCACTCCTTATGATGGCTTCAAAGTCCTGAAATCATCACTTGTAACTCCGTTCTGGATCCCCTTGCGCATGCCATCATCGTTACACTTGAACTTGTTCCAAGGATCATCTTTCTTTTCCAATCTAGGCCCTTCATTTGTAAGCAAGACAAATGTATCCAATTTAGGCAGCATCATATTCTCATGAACATTAGAATCGTTACCAAGGAACGAAAGTACCTGATAATTCAATTGGCGTGCGCGAGCTCTAGTATTTGGTCTAGTATGTATAGCAGCAGGGGATGTGGGTGTAACAATGGTATTGATGTCCTCATCACCTATCAATACTATCACCGTTCATTATACGTATCCCATTCCATGCCTTGATGATTTGCTTGATGAACTTAGTGGTGCCACTATCTTTTCCAAAATTGATCTTAAGAGTGGTTACTATCAAATCCTCATACAAGAGGGTGGTGAATGGAAAACCGCTTTCAAAACCAAGTTTGGCTTGTATGAGTGGTTAGTCATGCCTATGGATCTCTTGTAAGCACCGGGTACTTTTATGCGTCTTATGAATCATGTCTTTCGCCCTTACATTGGTGTGTTTGTTGTGGTCTTCTTCGATGACATCCTTGTTTTTAGCAAGTCTCTCAAAGAGCATGTCACCCATGTCCGCACCGTTTTACAAACTCTTCGAAAAGAGCGTCTCTATGGTAATATGGAGAAATGCCTTTTTGGCGTTGACAAGCTTGTTTTCTTGGGTTTTGTTGTATCTTCTAAGGGTGTTCATGTTGATGAGTCCAAGATCAATGCTATTAAGACGTGGCCACAACCAACCAATTTGCAACAAGTATGTAGCTTTCTTGGCCTTGCGGGTTTCTATCGTCGCTTCGTGAAATATTTTAGCACCATTGCTTCTCCTTTGCATGCTTTGAGCAAGAAGAATGTGCCTTTTGTTTGGGGACCATCCCAAGATACCGCTTTCAATGAGCTTAAGAATTTGCTTACTCATGCTCCCGTGCTTGCATTACCCAACTTTGACAAACCCTTTGAGATTCATTGTGATGCTAGTGGTAATGGCATCGGAGGTGTGTTAACTCAAGAGAAGTGCCCCATAGCTTACTTTAGTGAGAAACTCTCCGGCGCGCAACGCAATTACCCCATCTATGACAAAAAGCTATATTCTTTAGTCCGCGTTTTGTATGAATGGGAACACTATCTTCGCCCTCATGAGTTTATCATTCATACCGATCATGAAACGCTCAAGTATCTTAAGGGCCAAACCAAGTTGAACAAGCGTCATGCTAAATGGAGTGAATTTATTGAGTCTTTTCCTTATGTCATCAAGTACATTAAAGGTAAAGAAAACATTGTGGCGGATGCCTTTTCCCGCATATGCATGCTTGTTACTCAACTTGATTTGGATGTCATTGGCTTTGAGCATATAAAAGACTTTTATGAGCACGATCCTACCTTTGCTACTCCTTATGCCAAGCCTTTGACGCATACCTCTTGGGAACGCTATTACATCAAATATGGATATCTTATGAGAGCTAAAAAGCTTTGCATCCCCGAGTCTTCTCTTCGTTTGTAGCTTTTGTAGGAATATCATGGAGGAGGTTTAATGGGACATTTTGGATCAGACAAGACGTTCGCCACGCTCTCAACGAACTACTTTTGGCCCAAGATGTTTCGCGACGTCAACAGCTTCACCAACCGATGCTCTACATGTCGCAAAGCTAAGTCCAAAGCTCAATCCCACCTCCTTTATATGCCTCTACCAATTCCATATCAACCATGGGAAGACATTAGCATGGACTTTGTACTTGGTCTGCCTAGGACTCGAAATGGGAAGGATTCGGCATTTTTCGTTGTGGACCTGATGCGGAGCATCCCATGATCATCCCCATGGACCTACCATCGTCGCATCAAGAGCCAAGAGGACCCATGACACGAGCTAGAGCTAGAGCTCTCGAGAACGAGGTGACTTCCTTCCTTAGTGATATCACATATGATCCACTCAAGACCTGGCTACTACCTAAGTACGATATGCTATGCCTAATCAGGTGTCAAGAGGAGCCTCCCGAAGATGCACGTGAAGACGTTCAAGCCGCCAAGTCCATTATTGAAGAGAACCACCGGAAGGAGACGAAGACAGCTCCCGGCCCCCAGCCCCGGACATCCGGCCGCTGGAGACATGCCAACACAGCAGCAAACCAGCCACAGGAAAGCTACAGGGCCCGAACATCCAGCCGCCCACGAAGCCCCGGACATCCGCCCCCCCCCCAGCCCGGAAATCCGGCCTCGCCTAACCAGAGACTACATAAGTTTTGCACTTCAGCCCGGACATCCGGCCCGAGCCCCGGACATCCGGCGCCTCGCGAAGCCCCGGACATCCGGCCCCCAGCCCGGACATCCGGCGCCTGTCTGCGCACAGTGAACGGGCCAAGGGCCCATGTACCCCTCCAACTCGCCCCAACTTGTACTAGCACTATATATACTCCTACCCCTCCTCCTAGTTAGGGTTTGCATTGGTTTAGCTCATATGTGAGATAGAGCTTTGCTCATCCATACTGATCTCCTCCTCAAGAGTGACTGCGGCCCCTCTCCGGAGAAGATCACCTTGGATTCAAGACCCCTTTACGGGAAGATCCCCTTGTGGATTCAAGACCTCCTTCTAGTAGAAGAACCGGTTACTTTGTATCGTCCTTTGTTGACCTTGGATCATCGTGTATCTTCCTTTGTGTTCATCGATCTAGCGCATGTGTGATCTATTTCTTGTTGGTTCAGTGTTTCTCTTGTGTTTCCCCTAGTTTTCCCCCTAGTTTTCTTTGTGTTCATCATTGGGATCCGCTCCTTTTGTGAAAGATCGGCCATCTAGGGTTCCACCCTACATCATCTTGGTATCATGAGCCACGTTGATCACGATTTCGGAGCCCCCTCTCTTTGTTTTCTAGCTTGATTTTGTCGTTTTTCATCCTAATCCGAAAATTGCCCCACAAAAATAGCCCCAAATTTTTTTTGTGATTTGTTGGTGTGATGAAGTTTTGTTGGATTTGATCCGTGGATTTCGTGTGTTGCAGGTAGATCTAGAATTCCCCCACCTTTTCCCCAATTTCCACCCACAAAATCGCCCGAATTTTGCCCCGGATTTGACCTCTCCACGCGGTGTTCTTCGAATTCGTCCACGGATCCTGAGCCCAGACATCCGGCTAGAAAAGCCCGGACATCCGGCACCCCGGACATCCGGCCATCACCCCCGGACATCCGGCCCCTGGCAGCAACACTACCCATCCACCATCCGTTTCCCGCCTAACTTTCGCCAAACTTTGTCCCGGTGCCACATACATTCCCGCATACATCCACCACTTCCGCATAGCACCACCATAGTCCTTCCCGCTTCCAACCCCGACAATTTTGCCAAATTTTACTTTGAGAATTTGAGTTGTGGTTTCCGTGTCCTTTTGTGTTTCGGCTATCTAGGTACGGTTCAACATCAACATCACCACCGCTCATCTCCGCCAAGGACTACTACGAACGGCTACATCAACATCACTTTGGTATCACCTTAACCTTGGACGTCAACTTGCTATCGTGATATCATCCTACTCTTCTGCAATTGCATTGATAACCACATGGCCTTACTTTTGCGTCACTTACCCATCGAGACTAGCCCTTGAGTATTGCCGGCAACGTGACTTGTGCACATTAGTGTTCATATTTCCCATAGCATACATACTATCACCCTGTTGCATATCTCGACATCATCACTTGTGTCACAAAGTTGTTGTCGCATACACAATTGCTATCTTGGTTCGTGAAGCAGTGCATGACAAAAGAGCTCCAACATCAAAGAGCCAAACAAGCTTTTAAGCAAAAGAGGAAAGATAAGCAAAGAGCTTATAAGCAAGAACCATAGCATCATACAACATTAAGATTGTCATACTCGATCATCTTGGATCAAAGAATAGGAACATCATACATATAGCATACTTGGGATAGAAGTCGTTGCATTTTTGCTTAGTAGGTTGTGCACAAGTTCGTATCCGCCTATTGTGCAATCGTGCTAGCGTCTCTCTAGTGTTGTGCAACACGAGCATCTTGGTGAATTCCACATTTTGGCTCATCCTTGGTTGCATAACCCCATCTTATCTATTTGCATGTGTACCATATCTTGCTATTGGTCTACTTGTTGCATTTGCAAATTTGTGAATCTTTTCCAACATTATTGAGTCTCACTTACAATTGAATCAAATTTTGTGCCACCATTCCTAACCGAGCTCCCCCATAAGCTTTTACTTGTGTAGGTGTGAGAACCGACAAGAATTGGTACCAATTGTGCTATTTCCTTGCTACACATTGGAGTCATCTTTGATCCATTGTCAACATCGGTCAAGGTACATTGGATATTGGTTCTTCCCTTTCTCCCACTCACATATCTTTGTTTGGAATGATGGATAGGCCAAGTACTTCTACCAATCCACTCTTCTTGGAACAAGACGACGAGATGTCTTCCTTCGTCACCAAGAATCAACTATTTGGTGCACAACGGTCTTTGCATCAAGAACAACTTGCTTTGGGTGACTGCATCTACAACCTCGCCACCAACTTACGACAATCCGAGGAACGTACAAGGGACTACTTCGACACATCTATGAGTTCCCTCAAAGAAGATATCCGAACCATGATGGTCCGCTCTTCTACTTCGTCATCATCAAGACGGAGCCGCTCAAGTCGACACTCCGACGACACCATCTCCGGTTCATGTACACCGACATCAAACACTCTTCGTCATGCCGCGCGTCAAGATCGTCAAGCAAATCACAATCCTCTACATGACACCGACTCTCAAGAGCATCGACATCGCCAAAACCAAGCAGCTTTCGCACAAGCACAAGAACGGCAACGCCAAAGACAACAAGAACAAGAGGAATGAGCGCGACAACATCAAGATTCACAAGACGCCGAGGCGGAACGCCAACAACAACAACTCCATGAAGCTCAAGCACTTGAGGCGCAACGTGCCCTTCATGAATCAAGTCGTGCCGTAGCCGATCGAGGCCGACAAGCTCGACTACATCAAGAAGCACTTCACGATGAAGCTCAAGAAAGAATTTACCAAAGACGTGTGCATCGACAAGCTCATCGTCAAGATAGACAAGCTCCCGCTCAAGCGAGACAAGAACATCAAGTCCATCGAGAGCAAGAAGACAATGGACCCAATCCTCGCCAAGAGCAACATGAGGAAGACATCCAACTTCGCCAAGAGCATGCTAACAATGTCAATCCTCAACAACATGGGCGTCCGCATCCCCGACCCTAGCACAATGAAGAGCAACGTTACGACAAGCTAAAGTTCACCATGCCCAAGTTCAATGGAAGCAATGACCCCGAAGAGTACATCTCATGGGAATTGAAGGTTGACAAAATCTTTCGCTTGCACAACTACGAAGAAGAGAAGAAGATCGCAATGGCATCCCTTGAATTCCAAGACTACATCCTCATTTGGTGGGAACAAGTCATTGAGCGCCGAGCGGCAAGAGGTGAACCACCCATCACCACTTGGACACAAATGAAGGATGTCATGAGAGCACGATTCGTGCCAAACTACTACAACTGCGACCTCTTCAAGAAACTTCAACAACTCAAGCAAGGTACCAAGAGCGTTGAAGAGTACTACAAGGAAATGGAGATTGCCATGATACGAGCCAATGTCAAAGAAGATGATGAGAATACTATGGCAAGGTTCTTGAATGGACACAATCATCCTATCAAGAAGATCGCCGACTTCCAACCATACTCCAACCTCATCGAGCTAGTGCATCAAGCTACCAAAGCGGAACGGCAAGTACAAGACGACTTCAAGTATGCCAAGTTCTCATCCAAGTCCTATGGACTCTCCAACAATCAAGTTTCAACGACTCCAACACCTTCTACCTCAACCAAGCCTTCTACAAGCAACGGCGACAAGTCAAGTTACAAGAAAGCTTCGACAAGCTCAAGTCGTCCTCCTACTACAAGCAACTTCAAGAAAGCTCCATCATCATCTACTCCACCCGACGAGACCATCAAGACATGTTCTATCAAATGCTTCACATGCGGAGGCCGAGGCCACAAGTCCTTCGAGTGCACAAACAAGCGCACCATGATCCTCAACGACGACGAAACCTATGACTCCATGAGTGAAGGAGAATTGGAAGCTCTTGAGAAAGTGGCCATGCACCGACAAGTGAACACTGAAGATGAAGATGACCAAGTCTTTTGCGATGAAGATTCAAGTCCCGCTCTTGTTGTCTCCAAGGTCTTGACTCTTCCACATCAACAAGACAAAGATCAAAGATGCCATATCTTCCACACAAAGGCCGGCATCAATGGACGTTCCGTCAAGGTCATCATCGATGGAGGTAGTTGCCACAACCTAGCAAGTGAAGAACTTTGCTCCAAGCTCCAATTGGTCAAGATGAAGCACCCTCACCCCTACAAGGTTCAATGGCTAAGCGATACCGGCACCATACAAGTCGAGCATAGAGTACAAGTCTCTTTCAAGATAGGCGCCTATGAAGACACATTGGAATGTGATGTCCTTCCAATGACTGTTTGCCACCTCCTCCTTGGACGGCCATGGCAATTTGACCGTGGTATCATTCACAATGGGCGTACAAATCAAAATAGCTTCAAGCTGAAAGGGAAAGAGTTCGTGCTACGACCTATGTCTCCAAGCCAAGTGCTCGCCGACAAGCAAGCCACCCATCGTGGAGAAAATAGTGAGAGAGCGAACCACCAAAAAGAGAGTGATGTAGGGTGGAACCCTGGATGGCTGATCTTTCACGAAAGGAGCGGATCCCTATGAGAAACACGAAGAACACGAGGGGGAAAACAAGGGGAAACACAAGAGAAACACTCAACCAACAAGAAATAGATCACACATGTCCTAGATCCCCGAAACACAAACAGATACACGATGATCCAAGGTCAGCAAAGGACGATACAAGTAACCGATTCTTCTCCTAGAAGGAGGTCTTGATGGCCACAGTCTCTCTCGAGGAGGAGATCGGTATGGATGAGCGAAGCTCTATCTCGAAGTATGAGCTAAACCAACGCTAACCCTAGCTAGGATGAATGGGGGGTATATTTATAGTCTAAGTGCAAAAAGGGGCGAAGTGAAGGGGTACATGGGCCTCGGGTCCGAATCTGGACGCAGCCAGGTACCGGTCATCCGCTGGGGGCCGGTCGTCCGGTGTCTCAAGAGCTGCCGGACGTCCGGTGTCCTCCGGTCGTCCGCTGGTTCTGCTTTGTGATGGGGGTGCCGGACGTCCGGAGGCTCCGGACTTCCGTTGATGTTGGCTCGGGTGCTGGGGCGCCGGTCGTCCGGTCCACACCGGACGTCCGCTCATTCGCTTCAGGTGCAGGGGCACCGGTCATTCGGTTTGGGCCAAACGTCCGCTGGCTGGAGCTCAGCTGACGCTTCAGGCGCCGGACGTCCGGTCCCGGCCGGTCGTCCGGTGGCTGGGGAATTTCCTGCAGCTCTTCTTTTTCTCCATCTGCTCATCCATCTTCCTCTTCTTCTTGTCCTTGCTCCTTAGATTCTACATTGTACCTGAGTATGCATAATGTATCCATATGAGGTAGTAGCCATGCTTCATGTGCATCAGAGTAGAATTGTGAGAGGAGAGATGTCACCTCGGTTTCAAGGGCTCTTGCACATGATCGAGTCATGGGTCCTCTAGGCACTTGGTGAGGCGATGGTAGGTCCATGGGGATGATCTCGGGATGCTCCGCATCATCTCCCCTCCCTTGGGGAAGATCCGTCCTCGGATCTTCATCACCATGGAAAGGAGAGAGATCTTTAACGTTGAAGATGTCGCTCACGTTGTACTTGTCGCGTGGAAGGTCGATCTTGTAAGCGTTGTCGTTGTAGCGTGCAAGCACCTTGAAGGGTCCATCCGCTCATGGACGAAGCTTGGATTTGCGTTCTTGTGGGAAGAGGTCCTTGCGAAGGTGTAGCCACACTTGATCACCAATGTTGAAGACCATAGGTTGCTTGTTGAAGTTGAGCTTGGTCGCAAGGTGTTGAACTTGGCGCTCGATGGTGTTTCTTGTATCTGCATGCATCTTCTTGAGATGTGTCTCATGTGCACTTGCGTCCAAATTGATGCGCTCTTGGAGTGGTAGAGGTAGAATATCCAATGGTGACAAAGGGTTGAATCCGTAGACGACCTCGAAAGGGGACTTGCCGGTTGTTGAGTGTCTTGCTCGGTTGTATGCGAACTCGGTGATGGGTAGACATTCCTCCCACTCCTTGATGTTCTTCTTGATGAGTACTCGAAGTAGAGCGGAGAGTGTGCGGTTGGTCACCTCCGTTTGGCCGTCGGTTATGCCGTGGAGAAGAGTAGCTTGATTCCGAGATTTGCGCATAGAGTCTTCCAAAAGTAGCTAAGGAACTTGACGTCGCGGTCCGAGACGATAGCCTTTGTTACTCCATGAAGTCGCAAGATTTCCCTACAAAACAAATTTGCAATATGTGAAGCATCGTCTATCTTGTTGCAAGGAATGAAATGAGCCATTTTGGAGACACGGTCCATGACAACAAAAATTAAATCCTTGCCATTTCGAGTTCTAGGTAAACCAAGCACAAAGTCCATGCTAATATCTTCCCATGGTTGGTATGGAATCGGTAGAGGCATATAGAGGCCATGAGATTGAGATTTGGACTTAGCTTTGCGGCATGTCGAACATCGGTTGGTGAAACAATTGACGTCCCGAAACTTCTTTGGCCAAAAGTAGCTCTTTGAGAGCGTGGCGAACGTCTTATCGCGTCCAAAGTGTCCCATTAATCCTCCTCCATGCGATTCCTACAAAAGCAATAAACGAAGGGACGACTTGGGGATGCAAAGTTTGTTAGCTCACATAACATAGCCGTCTTTGATGTAATAGCATTCCCACGATGTATGCGACAAACACTTGGCATAAGGAATGGCAAAAGTCTCATCATGCGCATACAATTCTTTGATATGCTCAAAGCCAATGACATCTAACTCAAGGTGCGTGACTAGCATAAGGAAAAGTGCATCCGCCACAACATTTTCTTTACCCTTAATGTACTTGATGACATAAGGAAAAGACTCAATAAATTCACTCCATTTAGCATGACGCTTGTTCAACTTAGTTTGACCCTTAAGGTATTTAAGTGTTTCATGGTCGGTATGGACGATGAACTCATGTGGGCGGAGGTAATGTTCCCATTCATGTAAAACGCAGACTAAAGCATATAGCTCTTTGTCATAGATGGGATAGTTGAGTTGCTCTCCAGAAAGTTTCTCACTAAAGTAAGCTATGGGGCGCTTCTCTTGCGTTAACACACCTCCTATGCCGTTACCGTTAGCATCGCAATGAATTTCAAAAGGCTTGTCGAAGTTGGGTAAAGCAAGCACGGGAGCATGAGTAAGCAAATTCTTAAGCTCATCGAAAGCAATATCTTGAGATGGTCCCCAAACAAAAGGCGCGTTCTTCTTCCTCAAAGCATGCAAAGGTGAAGCAATGGTGCTAAAATCCTTCACAAATCTACGGTAGAAACCGGCTAAACCAAGAAAACTACGCACTTGTTGCAAATTGGTTGGTTGGGGCCAAGTTTTAATAGCATTGATCTTAGATTCATCAACATGAACACCCTTAGAAGAGACCACAAAACCCATGAAAACGAGCTTATCAACACCAAATAGGCATTTCTCCATATTAGCATAGAGATGCACTTTTCTACGAGTTTGCGAAACGGTGCGGACATGGGTGACATGTTCTTGGATAGATTTGCTAAACACAAGAATGTCATCGAAGTAAACCACAACAAATATACCAATGTAAGGGCGAAAGACATGATTCATAAGGCGCATAAAAATGCCCGGTGCTTCCGAGAGACCCATAGGCATGACTAACCACTCATACAAACCAAACTTGGTTTTGAAGGCAGTTTTCCATTCATCACCCTCTTGTATGTGGATTTGATAGTAACCACTCTTAAGATCAATTTGGAAAATATAGTGGCACCGCTAAGTTCATCAAGCATATCATCAAGGCGTGGAATGGGGTACCTATATCTAACGGTGATAACATTGATAGGTCTACAATCGGAGCACATGCGAAAGCTACCGTCACGTTTTGGCACAAGAATGACCGGTACGGCACAAGGACTCAAACTTTCACGCACATGTCCATGGTCTATGAGATGCTTTACTTGCCTTTGTATTGCTTTGGTTTCTTCGGGGTTGACGTGGTATGGAGCTTTGTTGGGAAGCGGCGCTCCGGGGATGAGATCAATTCGGTGCTCAATGCCTCGTTGTGGAGGTAGACCCGGAGGTAGCTCATAGGGGAAAACATCTTGGAATTCCTGCAATAGAGAAGATAACACCAAAGGTAGATCGTGAGAGTTGTTAGTTTGTGTGACCTCGTCCTTGCACAATAGGACATAGTGTAGGACACTTGATGGGTTCTCACACACTTCTCTCATCTCACGTTTGGTCGCAAAGAGAATGAAGTTTTTCTTGTCGCTCATCGTGGAGTCACTCAATTTGGGCTTGTGGCGCTCACTCTCTTTTTGGTGGATCGCTCTCTCACTATTTTCTCCACGATGGGTGGCTTGCTTGTCGGCGAGCACTTGGCTTGGAGACATTGGACGTAGCATGAACTCTTTCCCTTTCATCTTGAAGCTATAGTGATTTGTACGCCCATTGTGAATGACACCTCGGTCAAATTGCCATGGACTTCCAAGGAGGAGGTGGCAAACGGTCATCGGAAGGACATCACATTCCAATGTGTCTTCATAGGCACCGATCTTGAAAGAGACTTGTACACTATGCTCGACTTGTATGGTGTCGGTGTCGCTTAGCCATTGAACCTTGTAGGGGTGAGGGTGCTTCATCTTGACCAATTGGAGCTTGGAGCATATTTCTTCACTTGCTAACTTGTGGCAACTCCCTCCATCGATGATGACCTTGACGGATCGTCCATTGGTTCCGGCCTTGGTGTGAAAGATTTGGCATCTTTGATCTTCGTCTTGTTGATGTTGAAGAGTCAAGACCTTGGAGACAAAAAGAGCGGGGCTTGAATCTTCATCACAAAAGACTTGTTCTTCTTCATTGTTCACTTGGCGGTGCATGGCCACTTGCTCAAGGGCTTCCATCTCTCCTTCACTCATGGAATCATAAGTGCCATCGTTGTTGAAGATCATTGTGCGCTTGTTGGTGCACTCATAGGACTTGTGGCCTCGGCCGCCGCATGTGAAGCATTTGATAGAACTTGTTTTGATGGTCGCATCGGGTGGAGTAGATGATGATGGAGTTTTCTTGAAGTTTCTTGTAGTAGGAGGACGACTTGAGCTTGTCGAAGCTTTCTTGTAACTTGACTTGTCACCGTTGCTTGTAGAAGGCTTGGTTGAGGTAGAAGGTGTTGGAGTCGTCGAAGCTTGATTGTTGGAGAGGCCATAGGACTTGGATGAGAACTTGGCATACTTGAAGTCGTCTTGTACTTGCCGTTCCGCTTTGGTAGCTTGATGCACTAGTTCGATGAGGTTCGAGTATGGTTGGAAGTCGGCGATCTTCTTGATAGGATGATTGAGTCCATTCAAGAACCTTGCCATAGTTTGCTCATCATCTTCTTGGACATTGGCTCGTATCATGGCAATCTCCATTTACTTGTAGTACCATTCAATGCTCTTGATTCCTTGCTTGAGTTGTTGGAGTTTCTTGAAGATGTCGCGGTTGTAGTAGGTAGGCCCGAAGCGTGCTCTCATGACATCCTTCATTTGTGCCCAAGTAGTGATGGGTGGATCACCTCTTGCCTCGCGGCGCTCAATGACACAATCTTGGAACACAAGGGATGCCATCGTGATCTTCTTCTCTTCTTCATAATTGTGCAAACGGAAGATCTTGTCAACTTTCAATGCCCATGAAAGGTATTCTTCGGGATCGTTGCTTCCATTGAACTTGGGCATGGTGAACTTGAGCTTGTTGTAGCGTTGCTCTTCATTGAGTTGGGGTTGGGGATGATGACGCCCATGTTGTAGATGATTGTCCAACTCGTGGTACTCTTGACGCGGAGGGTTGTCAACCTCGTGTTGCTCTTGCCGCGGAGGATTCCCATTGTTTTCATGCTCTTGGTGAACTTGATGGTCTTGGCGAGCTTGAGGGGGAGCTTGTCTATCTTGACGAGGCGCTTGTCTATCTTGACGAGGAGCTTGTTGACGCACACGTCTTTGGTAAATTCTTTCTTGAGCTTCATCACGAAGTGCTTCTCGATGTAGTCGAGCTTGTCAGCCTCGGTCCGCTACGGCACGACTTGATTCATGAAGGGCCCGTTGCGCTTGAAGTGCTTGAGCTGCACGTAGTTGTTGTTCTTAGCGTTCCGCCTTGGCGTCTTATGCATCTTGATGTTGTCGCGCACGCTCCTCTTGTTCGTGTTGACATTGGCGATGCCGTTCTTGAGCTAGCGCAAAGGCTTCTTCTGCTTGACGTCGTCGATGTTCTTGCGAGTCGGTGTCTCGAAATGGATTGAGGTTTGCTTGACGCTTGTTGCGCGCGGCTCGTCGAAGAGTGTTGGATGACGGTGTACTTGAACCGGAGATTGTTTCGTCGGAGTGTCCACTTGAACGGCTCCTTCTTGAAGTGGAAAAAGAGCGGTTGAGCAACAAAGCGCGAATCTCGTCCATCCTTGCGTCATTCTCTTTCTTGTGATCATCGAGCTTGTTCTCAAAGTAGTCCCTTGTACGTTGCTCGGAAAGTCGCAAGTCGGCGGCAAGTTTGTCGATGCGTTCACTCATAGCTTGTTTCTCTTGATGCAAAGCACGTTGTGCACCAAAGAGGTGACTCTTGGTGATGAAGGAGTTCATGTCGTCGTCTTGCTCCATGAAGAGTGGGTTGGTAGAAGTACTTGGCCTATCCATCATTCCAGGACAAGTGTGAGTGGAAGAAAGGGAAGAACCAATATCAAATGTACCTTGACCGATGTTGACAATGGATCAAAGATGACTCCAATGTGTAACAAGGAAATAGCACAATTGGTACCAATTCTTGTCGGTTCTCATACCTACACAAGTAAAAGCTTTTGGTGGAGCTTGGTTAGGGTGGTGGCACAATTTTTAATGTGAAAGTAAGCAAGATTCAAGAATGTCGGAAAAGATTCGCAAGATGCAATGTAACAAGTAGACCAAGCATATACGGTACACGGAAACACACATGCAAAAAGATAAGTGGGGTTGAGCAACCAAGGGTGAGCCAAAATGTGGAATCCACAAAAATGCTCTTGTTGCACAACACTAGAGAGACGCTAGCACGATTGCACGATAGGCAGATACAAGAACTTGCGCACGACCTACTTAGAAAAAATGCAATGACTTCTATCCCAAATATGTTTTATGCAAGGTGTTGCTATGATGTGATCCAAGATGATCGAGTATGACAATATTAATGTTGTATGATGCTATGGTTCTTTCTTAAAAGCTCTTTGCTTATCTTTCCTCTTTGCTTAAAAGCTTGGTTGGCTCTTTGATGTTTGAGCTCTTTTCTTATGCGATGCTTGACGAACCAAGATAGCAAGTGAGTATGCGATGACAACTTTGTGACACAAGAGATGATAACAATATAATAAACAATGATGCATGTATGTATGCTATGGGGAAGTATGATCACTAAAGTGCACAAGTCTCGTTGCCGGCAATACTCAATGGCTAGTCTCGATGGGTAAGCAACGCAAAGGAGTCAGGCGATGATGGCTAAAAATGTGATGGCAAGAATGATATGTCCAATACCAAGATGAGGTTACCAGTCTTGCTTCCGGTATGGTGTCAAAATGGTGGCACGAATACCAAGTCGTAGTCGAGGTGGTCGTTGTTGATGACCGGTGTTGATGACGCGTCCGTGGCGAAAATGAGCGGCGGTGATGTCGATGTCGAACCGTACCTAGATAGCCGAAACACAAAAGGATACGGTATCGCAACTCAAATTCTCAACACCAAAGGAGACCAAAATCGTCGGAGTAGGTGGCGGTTAGGTGGTGGTGCGGGTAGGGATATTGGGACGGTTTTGCGGAAGTTGGAGGTGGCGTAGCGGATGATGTTGTGGAAGTAGCGGTCGTCCAGGCGCGAACGGATGTCCGGTCGCCGGTCGTCCGGTAACGTCACATGTCCGGTGCTTCCTGGGTCGTCGGACGTCCGGATGATGTGACGGTCGTCCGGTGGTCGTGGTTAACGCGAGATTTTAGATCCGGGAGGTGATTTTTGGGGGAATATGGGGGATTTGGGAGGGATTTCGAGGTGGAGATGGTGGGGGAAGGCTAGTTCTACTTGCAACGCAACAAATTCACGGATCAAAACCAACAAAACATCATCAAAACTCACAAAACACAAGAAAAATTTTTGGGGCTATTTTTGGATTAGGACGAAAAACAACAAAATCAAGCTAGAAAAACGAAGAGGGGGCTCCAAAATCGTGATCAACCTTGCTCATGATACCAAGATGATGTAGGGTGGAACCCTGGATGGCCGATCTTTCACGAAAGGAGCGGATCCCTATGAGAAACACGAAGAACACGATGGGAAAACGAGAGGAAACACAAGAGAAACACTCAACCAACAAGAAATAGATCACACATGTGCTGGATCCCTGAAACACAAATAGATACATGATGATCCAAGGTCAACAAAGACGATACAAGTAACCGGTTCTTCTCCTAAAAGGAGGTCTTGATGGGGCCGCCCAAGAGGGGGTCTTGAATCCAAGTTGATCTTCTCCGAAGAGGGGCCGCAGTCTCTCTCGAGGAGGAGATCGGTATGGATGAGCGAAGCTCTATCTCGAAGTATGAGCTAAACCAACGCTAACCCTAGCTAGGATGAATGGGGGGTCTATTTATAGTCTAAGTGCAAAAAGGGGCGAAGTGAAGGGGTACATGGGCCTCAGGCCCGAATCTGGACGCAGCCAGGTACCTGACGTCCGCTGGGGGCCGGTCGTCTGGTGTCTCAGGAGCTGCCAGACGTCCGGTGTCCTCCGGTCATCCGCTGGTTCTGCTCTGTGATGGGGGTGCCGGACGTCCGGAGGCTCCGGACTTCCGGTGATGTTGGCTTGGGTGCTGGGGCGCCGGTCGTCCGGTCCACACCGGACGTCCGCTCGTTCGCTTCGGGTGTAGGGGCACTGGTCGTCCGCTGGCTGGAGCTCGGCTGACGCTTCAGTCGCCGGACGTCCGGTCCCGGCCGGTCGTCCGGTGGCTGGGAAATTTCTTGCAGATCTTCTTCTTCTCCGTCTGCTCGTCCATCTTCCTTTTCTTCTTGTCCTTGCTCCTTAGATTCTCCATTATACCTGAGTATGCATAATGTATCCATATGAGGTAGTAGCCATGCTTCATGTGCATCGGAGTAGAATTGTGAGAGGAGAGATGTCACCTCGGTTTCAAGGGCTCTTGCACGTGATCGAGTCATGGGCCCGGTAGGCACTTGGTGAGACGATGGTAGGTCCATGGGGATGACCTTGGGATGCTCCGCATCAGAGAGTGAGCGCCACAAGCCCAAATTTAGCGCCTCCACGATGAGCGACAAGAAAAAACTTAGTTCTCTTTGCCACCAAACGTGAGATGAGAGAAGTGTGTGAGAACCCATCAAGTGTCCTACACTATGTCCTATTGTGCAAGGACGAGGTCACAAGAACTAACGACTCTCACGATCTACCTTTGGTGTTATCTTCTCTATTACAGGAATTCCAAGATGTTTTCCCCGATGAGCTACCTCCGGGTCTACCTCCACTACGAGGCATTGAGCACCGAATTGATCTTATCCCCGGAGCGCCGCTTCCCAACAAAGCTCCATACCGCGTCAACCCCGAAGAAACCAAAGAAATACAAAGGCAAGTAAAGCATCTCATAGACCATGGACATGTGCGTGAAAGTTTGAGTCATTGTGCCGTACCGGTCATTCTTGTGCCAAAATGTGACGGTAGCTTTCGCATGTGCTCCGATTGTAGACCTATCAATGCTATCACCGTTAGATATAGGTACCTTATTCCACGCCTTGATGATATGCTTGATGAACTTAGCGGTGCCACTATTTTTTCCAAAATTGATCTTAAAAGTGGTTACTATCAAATCCGCATACAAGAGGGTGATGAATGGAAAACCGCTTTTAGAACAAAGTTTGGTCTATATGAGTGGTTAGTCATGCCTATGGGTTTATCGGAAGCACTGTAACGCCCTCGATGCGGCTATATCTCCCACGTGTCGAGGCACGACTTAGAGGCATAACCGCATTGAAAGCAATGTCGCAAGTTAGGCAATCTTCACAACATCCCATGTAATATAGATAATAAAAGGGAAGATACATAGTTGGCTTACACTCGCCACGTCAATCAAGGTTCGTAAATAGCATTACAACATTCAAACACTCATGGCCCGACTACGGCGCCAAAATAAAAGATAACCCAACATGCGACACGGTCCTGATCGCCCCAACTGGGCACCACTACTGATCATTAGGGAAAGACACATAGTAACAGCGTGAGTCCTCGTCGAACTCCCACTTGAGCTCAAGCGCGTCATCTGGAACGGAGTCATCAGGCCCTGCATCTGGTTTGGAAGTAATCTGTGATCCACAGGGACTCAACAATCTCACACCCTAGCGATCAAGACTATTTAAGCTTATAGGTAAGGCAAGGTAAATATGTGGAGCTGCAGCAATCGACTAGCATATATGGTGGCTAACCTGTTCGCAAAAGAGAGCGAGAAGAGAGGGCAAAGCGCGAACGAATAACTAGAGAACAACCTGTGACAAGCATTACTCCAGCACCGTGTTCACTTCCCGGACTCCGCCGAGAAGAGACCATCATGGTAACTCACACAGTTGATTCATTTTAATTAACTTAAGGTTCAAGTTATCTACAACCGGACATTAGCAAATTCCCATCTGCCCATAACCACAGGCACGGCTTTCAAAAGTTCAAAACCCTGCAGGGGAGTCCCAACTTAGCCAATGACAAGCTCTCACGGTCAACGAAGGAATAGACCTTCTCTCGAGACATTCCGATCATACTCGGTATCCTGGTTCTACAAGACACTTCGACAAGTTAAAACAAATCCAGCAACACCGCCCAAATGTGCCGACAAATCCCCATAGGAGCTGCACATATCTCGTTCTCAGGGCACAATCGGATAAGCAATCCGTACAACTAAAACCAGCCCTCGAGTTTCCCCGAGGTGGCGCTGCAAGGGGCTCTAGGTTGGACCAACACTCAGAGGAGCACTGGCCCGGGGGGGTTAAATAAGATGACCCTCGGGCTCCGGAAACCCAAGGGAAAAAGAGGCTTGGTGGCAAATGGTAAAACCAAGGTTGGGCATTGCTGGAAAAGCTTTAATAAAGGACAACCATCAAGGGGTTCCTATTATCACCCAACCGCGTAAGGAACGCAAAATCCGGGACCATAACACTGATATGACGAAAACTAGGGCGGCAAGAGTGGAACAAAACACTAGGCGAGAGGCCGAGCCTTCAACCCTTTACCAAGTATATAGATGCATTAAGATAACAAGATAATATAATGATATCCCAACTAGTAAATAATGTTCCAACAAGGTACGGTCTCCAATCTTCACCTACAACTAGCAATGCTATAAGAGGGGCTGAGCAAAGCGGTAACATAGCCAATCAACGGTTTGCTAGGACATGGTGGGTTAGAGGTTTGACATGGCAATTTGGGAGGCATGATAAGCAAGTGGTAGGCATCATAGCATAGGCATAGCAAAAGAGCGAGCATCTAGCAAAGCAAAGATAGTAGTGATTTCGAGGGTATGATCATCTTGCCTGCAAAGTTGTCAGAGTTGACTGGATCCTCGAAAGCAAACTCAACGGGCTCCTTGTTAACGAACTCGTCTCCCGGCTCTACCCAAACAAGACAAACAAGCAACAAGGACACAATCAACCACGTGCAAAGCTCAAACAATATGATGCAAACATGGTATGCTATGCGGGATGCGATATGCGATGCATATGAAAGATTTGAAAAGGAATGCATGAAACTGGCCTCAACTTGGAAATCCAAGTGTGCCACTGGACAGGTGAGATGAAATCGCTTGAAAACGATATAAAGAACGCCGGAATCGGAGTCACGGTTTGGAAATGGCAAGCAATTCAAATATGGCACCGGTTTGCGATTTACATCAAGTAGCCATCTAAATGCAACAAGATGAACATGCTACATCACCCAAACATGGCAACAAAATACCTGGCAGGGATCCATTCATGATGCTTAACAAAAAAGGAACACTGAGCTACGGCCCATTCATCCAATAACAGGTTCAAACAAGCATGGCAAAAATGCATTTGGCAAACAGATTTCAGACTTAGTGAAATTAACACTTGTCTGGAATTTCAGATCAGGTAGTGCACTTTGAAGCATGAAAACTATATGCTACAAGACCTGAACATGGCAAAGTAAAGCATGGAATGGAGCTACTCAAAAAGCTTAACAAAAGTCCCTTAGTGACCTTGAGCCAAAACTGGAGCATGCAAATCAGATATCAAGTAGGCATGTTTACGAGCTCGATGCACTCACTACAGAGCAAGTCATGGTAATCTAAGCATACACCCATCAAGAATACACATTATACAAGCTAGACATGGCAAGAACAATAGCATAGCATGCACGGATCAACTACAACATCCTCGGCAAAATCGCTAACAAGTAGACAATCTGCCCAGATTCACGAAATAGCAAAAGTAGAGCTCGATTGACTCAAGCTAGGGTGCTCCATAATTGCAAACAAAGACATGGATGGATAGAGAACTACAAGATTAACAAAACATCCTTACTGATCATCCTAAAAATAGGCACGGATCATTAGGAAACAACATGAACATATGGCATATTGAGATAAACAGATCAAGGACTTAGTGGAAATGCTAAGTCCCTGAAATCAGCATTAACGAATGCTCCACTTTGTAAGCTTGTGCTAGTCACCACACACATCACAAAAATACATGGGTTGCACCTATGGATAGATGGAAAAACATATAACAAAACTCATGTAGAGCTCAGGGGCATATCATGCAAACAATAATCATGGCAAAAAATGACAAATATCTAATTGAAGCAGCAGATCTGACAATTATCTCAAATAGCATTCTTCCAACAGCATTTCGGGCATGAAGATGAACTCAAATCAAAATGATGCAATGAGATGAAATGATGTGCTCTCTAAGAAGAACATTTTGATATGCTATATGCCCAAAACAGAGCTACGGATGCAAAGTTACGATGCGATGAACATAGCTAAATAATTAGGGTTTCGGGGTAAAAAGTCAACCCATCCGAGATCCGGATCCAGATCTGGCCGCACGGATAACGAGGTTCGCCGGGGACTTGAAGCTCGCCGGAGATGAAGTCGGCCGCCAGAGGAGAAGGTCGTCGCGGGGGCGGAGACGGAGATGGCCAGAGCTTCCCGGGCGTGCGGCGGCGAGGAGCGCGGGCGGGGCAGCGCGCCGGAGCGGGGCGGCTCGCTGACACGGCGGCCAGATGCCGGGCGAGGCGCCGATGGGACTTGCCGGCGTCGGGGAAGGAGAAGGGCAAGAGCGGCGCCGGATCTGGCCCGCGTGAGGCGGCGGCTCGGGCCGGGGGGCCCCGCCTAGGCCCGGGCGGGCCGGCGAAGTGGGCGCGGGCGCTGGCCACTCCTGGAGCGACACATGGCAGCGGTGGGACGAAGCGGACACGTACGTCCGGACAGAAAAATTTTCGCCGGCGCGTGGAGACGAAGGGGACTAGGGTTTCAGGGGGAGGAGAAGGGGAATTTCGGAGGGGGTCTTTATATAGGCATAGGAGGAGCTAGGAGAGTCCAAATGAGGTGCGGTTTTCGGCCACGCGATCGTGATCGAACGCTCTAGATGATGGAGAGAGTTTTGGTAGGTTTTGGGCCAAAATGGAGAGGTGTTGGGCTGCAACACAAACGAGGCCTTTTCGGTCCCTCGGTTAACCGTTGGAGCATCAAACGAAGTCTAAATGGTACGGAACATGACAGGCGGTCTACCGTTAGTAAACCAAGGCCGCTTGGCAAGTCTTGGTCCAATCCGGAAATTTTTAATACCCACACACATGAAAGAAAGGTAGAAATGACCACCGGAGGAGAACGGAGCGCCGGAATGCAAAACGGACAACGGGGAAAATGCTCGAATGCATGAGACGAACATGTATGCAAATGCAATGCACATGATGACATGATATGAGTTGCATGACAACGACAACAACACACGGAGACAAAAACCCGAACCCGAGAAAATAAAATAACTTAACGCCGGAAACGGCAAGAGTTGGAGTACATATTGGGAAAATCATATCCGGGGTGTTACAACACTCCACCACTACGAAAGGATCTCGTCCCGAGATCTAGGACTGAAAGAATGCTGGGTACTTAGAACGGATGTGATCCTCACGTTCCCAGGTAGCTTCACGGTCGGAATGGTGTGACCACTTGACTTTGAGGAATTTGATTGACTTGTTGCGAGTCTTGCGTTCAGTCTCTTCAAGAATAGCAACGGGGTGCTCACGATAAGAGAGATCTTCTTGGAGCTCAATGTCCTTGAAGTTGATGGTGCGGTCAGGGGTCTTGAACACTTGCGGAGCTGAGAGACATGGAACACGTCATGCACATTTGCAAAGTTTGAAGGAAGCTCGAGTTGATAGGTGAGATCGCCTCTCTTGCTGACGATCTTGAAAGGTCACACGTATCTAGGGGCAAGCTTCCCTTTGATACCGAAGCGACGAGTACCTTTCATAGGAGTGATGCAGAGGTGAACATGATCTCCGATCTCGAAAGCCAAATCACGGTGCTTACTATCATAGTAGCTCTTCTGGCGGGATTGGGCTGCTTTGAGGTTATCTCGAATGACTTTGCACATCTCCTCTACCTCTGTGATTAAGTCATTTCCCAAAAGCTGACGTTCACCGGTTTCAGACCAGTTGAGAGTGGTACGGCACTTCCTGCCATACAGAATTTCAAATGGGGCCTTGCCCGAACTTTCTTGAAAACTGTTGTTGTAGGAGAATTCAGCATATGGAAGAAATCCTCCCACTTCATGCCGAAGGAGATCACACAAGCCCTGAGCATATCTTCAAGAATCTGGTTGACACGCTCGACTTGACCGCTAGTTTGAGGATGGAAAGCTATACTGAAGCAGATGTTGGTGCCCATGGCCTTCTGAAAAGAATCCCAAAACTTGAAGGTAAAGATGCTACCACGGTCTGAAGAGATCACTTGTGGAATACCGTGCAGAGAGACAATTCGAGAGGTATAGAGCTCCGCCAATTGAGCTGCAGTGATTGACTCTTTGATAGGCAGAAAGTGAGCCACTTTAGTGAGTTTGTCGATGACAACGAATATAGCATCATTGCCACGTTTGGACTTTGGAAACCCAGTCACGAAGTCCATCTCAATGTGGTCAAACTTCCATTCTGGAATGGCAAGAGGTTGGAGGAGACCAGCTGGCCTTTGGTGTTCTGCCTTCACTCTTCTGCAGAGATCACATTCATTCACGAACTGAGCAATCTTGCGCTTCATTCGAGTCCACCAATAAGCCTGTTTGAGGTCCTGATACATCTTCGTGTTCCCAGGGTGGATGGAGAGGAGAGAATTGTGAGCCTCATTCATGATCACTTTTCGTAGGTCACCTTTGGGCACAACAATACGATCCTCAAAGAAGAGAGTATCCTTGTCATCAAGGCGGTAGAACTTGTACTTGGGTTGACTCTTGGCAATCCCAATCTTCACCTTTTTCACCATAGCATCCAGAAGTTGGGCTTGCCGAATCTGGTCTTCCAAGGTAGGAGAGACTTGAAGGTTGGCGAGGAAACCTTGCGGAACAACTTGCAAATTATGTTTGCGGAAAGCTTCACAAAGCTCGGGTTGATAAGACTTGAGAATCAGGCTGTTGCAATAAGCCTTTCTGCTCAATGCGTCAGCAATCACATTGGCCTTGCCTGGAGTATACTCGATACTCAGAATATACTCTTGAATCATTTCGACCCATCGAGTTTGCCTGAGGTTGAGATTAGGCTGAGTGAATATGTACTTGAGACTCTTGTGGTTAGTGAAAATGTCCACTTTTCTTCCCAATAAGAGATGTCTCCAAGTCAAAAGAGCATGCACAACTGCCGCCAACTCGAGGTCATGAGTGGGGTAGTTCTTCTCGTTGGGCTTCAACTGGCGAGAGGTATAAACCACAACTTTCTTTTCTTGCATCAACACTGCGCCAAGACCTTGGAGAGAGGCATTGCAAAAGACCTCGTACGGTTTGGATTCATCAGGAGGAGTCAGAACTGGAGCAGTGACCAATATCTGTTTCAAAGTGTTGAAAGCAATGTCACACTCCGGAGACCAAACGTACTTGACGTGCTTCTGGAGAAGATTTGAGAGAGGCTTCGCGATCTTAGAAAAGTTTCAACGAGTCTTCGACAGTAGCTTGTGAGACCGAGGAAGCTACGGAGTTGCTTCACGTTCTAAGGTGGTTCCCAATTGACAATTGCAGACACCTTCTCAGGATTCACCGCAATGCCCTCGGCAGAGATGATATGACCAAGATAAAGAACCTCATCGAGCAAAAATTCGCACTTGGATAACTTGGCATAGAACTTGTGTTCCCTGAGCTTATCGAGTACCAAACACAAGTGCTTGGCATGATCTTCCTTGTTCTTCGAAAATACCAGAATGTCATCGAGATAGACCAAAACAAAGTCATTGGTGTAGGCGTTGAAGATGAAGTTCATCATGCGAGAGAAAGTCGGAGGAGCGTTGACGAGGCCAAAAGACATGACAGTGTATTCATATGAACCCAAGCTTGTCCTGAAAGCCGTCTTGGGAATATCTTGCTCACGGATTCGAATCTGAGGATAACCCATACAGAGATCAAGCTTGGAGAATACTTGGGCACCTTTGAGTTGTTCGAACAACTCGTTGATGTTGGGAAGTGGGTATTTGTTCCTGATGGTCTTCTTGTTCAATGGACGGTAATCAACACAAAGTCGGTCCGTTCCATCCTTCTTCTTCACAAAAAGAACACCACAACCCCACGAAGAAGAACTAGGCCGGATGAGACCCATTCTCACTGGAATATCGAGTTGCTTCTTCAGCTCCTTCAACTCTTCAGGTCCGAGCTTGTAAGGACGCTTGCACACAGCTTTCGTGCCAGGCTCAAGATCGATGACGAATTCAACTGGCCGGTGCGGAGGCATTCCTGGATGCTCTTCTGGAAAGACGTCTTGATATTCGCAAATGACTGGAATTTGCAAGATGGCATCCAGTTCACCCTTCTCATTGAGAGAAAACAGACGAATGGTATCATCACGAGCGGCAAAGACAATTACATCCTCAGATGAATGAGTCAATTGAATCTGCCTGGCTGCACAATCAAGATGCGCCTTGTGCTTAGAAAGCCAATCCATCCCGAGAATAAGATCAATGTCCGAGTCACCAAGAACATTTGGAGAAGACAAGAACTTATAGTCACCCAAAGTAATTGTAACATCCGGAACGCATACTCGAGATGTCATTTGACGGGCAGAGAGACAATAGCCAACGGTTTCGACAACACTTGAGTAACAAAATCATGCTTAGATGCAGAAGGTCTCGAGATGAAACAATGCGATGCACCAGTGTCAAAAAGAACTTTAGCTGGAATATCGTTAACAGGAAGGTTACCCATGATGACATCTGACGAGTCCTCTGCCTGAGCTGCATTCAGCATGTTGACCTTGGCGTGCTTGGGGTTATGCTTGACCACAAATGTACTTGCTGATCTCACAGGAGGAGGAGGAGGAAGATGCCTCTGATTGAAGCACTTGTTGGCATAGTGACTCTTCTGTTGTCACTTGTTGCACGTGACCTCTGAAAGCGGACGGTGATATGGAGCATTTGATCTTGGAGCTTGAGACGAAGTCTTGTTCTGAAAACCAGGGTTGGGTGGGTGGGAAGATCCACTGCCACCTTTGCTCTTCTGATACGGCTGACGGAACGGAGGAGGAGGAAGCCAATACTTCTGATGCTTGGCCACTTGAGTAGAGGAAGAAGGAGTAGCATCTCTGACTCGCTTCTTGGAAGCATTACACCTCAGTTGATCGGCCTCTTGCTTCAATGCCATGTTGTAGAACTCATCGTACCTCAAGGGCTCAAAGAGAACAAGAGCTAGCTGAATTTCTTCTCTGAGACCACCCCTGAACTAGTATATCATGCTCTTCTCGTTAGGGACATCCTGCTTAGCAAAGCGGGCGAGCTTCTGAAACAACTTGTTGTAGTCACAGACAGACAAAGAGCCTTGCTTCAGGTTGCGGAATTCCTCACGCTTGCTTTCAACCATGCTCCGAGGGATATGATGAGCTTTGAAGTCTTGACAGAATTCATCCCAGGTAATCACATGGCCTCCTCTGGAATCCTTGTACTGTTGGAACCATTCTGCAGCTTGGTCTTTGAGTTGGAAAGAAGCGAACTTGACAAAGTCCTCAGGCCTGACGTTACTGCACTCGAAATGCTTGCACAGATCCACGAGCCAATCGTCAGCATCAGTTGCCTCAACACAATTGTTGAAAGTCTTTGGCCCGTTAGCAAGGAACTGGTTGAGTGTAGCAAAGTGATTCTGATTGTTGCCTTGGTTGCCTTGGTTCGCTTGATTGCGCTCTTGAAGAATTTGCATGATCAACTGTGTGTTTGCATTGGTTGCGGCCATCACAGCTTGCCATGCCTCCGGAGGAGGTGGAGGTGGTGGCGGATCCTGATTCTGATTCTGATTGGTGCTCTTAGCGGGAGCCATCCTGAAGAGGGTGACAACCGTTAGCACACTGATAGATAAAATGAAGCTGAATCAAGCGGGATGAAATTGCAACATAAAGTCTTCACATCCGAACAAAATGAACAAATGCATTCCACTTGAAATGGTCACATATCCATAACTTGAGAAGCCACTTAGAATTTAGGTAGAGGAATAAATCAACAAGGTACAGATCAAGAACGAATACTCGGTAAGAAATCCCAATCTCAAACCAAATATCCGTGGAAGAAGAACTAGAGCTACAAGAATTCCCACCAATGAAACTCCCGAACCTTTCCAGTTATGCAATCAGGTGTTGGGGATATAGGGGAAGCATAATATCTCACCCAAATCTAGCAAATCCTACATCCGGCTGTATCCATCCTTCAACACATAACCGAGAAAAACTTCGGAAACCATCTACCTCAGCCTTCGAAAAGCATCCGTTATACAAGTTATGGCAATACTCCCGAACTCCCGCCCCAGTACTAGGTGGCGTCGAGGTTATCTCACCAACGAACTGCATAAAAGAGATTTTCGATGTCGGCATACTAAACTCAGGTATTCCAGAACTGCAACGATAAAATTGTGACGACAACACCTCGGAGCTCAACTCCCCGGGGCACTGCCACAACCCCTAAAGACAGGAGGCACCAAGAACAATGTTCTCTTCACAAAACCATCGAAACGATTCCAAGATACCCGCGTGATCCTAAAATTTTTTTAGTGAAATTTGAGAAGAGAAGAGTCAAAACTCTACGTCAAGATGCCTTACCAGAGCGATGAGGAGACTGGGGAGTAAAAATAATTCCTAAACTCTCCGATATATAATTCCTAAATGACTCAAAACATTTTTCTAGACACAACAACGGCTGCTAAAAACGATCAAGCAATGGGGGCTCCTAAGGTCGGGGAAGGCTCTGATTACCAACTTGTAATGCCCTGGATGCGGCTATATCTCCTACGTGTCGAGGCACGACTTAGAGGCATAACCGCATTGAAAGCAATGTCGCAAGTTAGGCAATCTTCACAACATCCCATGTAATATAGATAATAAAAGGGGAGATACATAGTTGGCTTACCCTCGACACGCCAATCAAGGTTCATAAATAGCATTACAACATTCAAACACTCATGGCCCGACTACGGCGCCAAAATAAAAGATAACCCAACATGCGACACGGTCCCGATCGCCCCAACTGGGCATCACTACTGATCATCAGGGAAAGACACATAGTAACGGCGTGAGTCCTCGTCGAACTCACACTTGGTAAATATGTGGAGCTCCAGCAAGCGACTAGCATATATGGTGGCTAACATGTTTTCGGAAAAGAGAGCGAGAAGAGAGGGCAAAGAGCGAACGAATAACTTGAGAACAACCTGCGACAAGCATTACTCCAGCACCGTGTTCACTTCCTGGACTCCGCCGAGAAGAGACCATCACGGTAACTCACACAGTTGATTCATTTTAATTAAGTTAAGGTTCAAGTTATCTACAACCGGACATTAACAAATTCCCATCTGCCCATAACCGCAGGCACGACTTTCGAAAGTTCAAAACCCTGCAAGGGAGTCCCAACTTATCCCATGAAAAGCTCTCACGGTCAACGAAGGAATAGACCTTCTCATGAGACATTCCGATCAGACTCGGTATCCCGGTTCTACAAGACACTTCGACAAGTTAAAACAAATCCAGCAACACTGCCCGAATGTGCCGACAAATCCCGATAGGAGCTGCACATATCTCGTTCTCAGGGCACAATCGGATAAGCAATCCGTACAACTAAAACCAGCCCTCGAGTTTCCCCGAGGTGGCGCTGCAAGGGGCTCTAGGTTGGACCAACACTCAGAGGAGCACTGGCCCGGCGGGGTTTAAATAAGATGACCCTCGGGCTCCGGAAACCCAAGGGAAAAAGAGGCTAGGTGGAAAATGGTAAAACCAAGGTTGGGCATTGCTGGAAAAGCTTTAATCAAGGTGAACCATCAAGGTGTTCCCATTATCACCCAACCGCGTAAGGAACGCAAAATCCGGGAACATAACACCGATATGACGGAAACTAGGGCGGCAAGAGTGGAACAAAACACTAGGCGAGAGGCAGAGCCTTCCACCCTTTACCAAGTATATAGATGCATTAAGATAACAAGATAATATAATGATATCTCAACTAGTAAATAATGTTCCAACAAGGTACGGTCTCCAATCTTCACCTGCAACTAGCAACGCTATAAGAGGGGCTGAGCAAAGCGCTAACATAGCCAATCAATGGTTTGCTAGGACATGGTGGGTTAGAGGTTTGACATGGCAATTTGCGAGGCATGATAAGCAAGTGGTAGGCATCGTAGCATAGGCATAGCAAAAGAGCGAGCATCTAGCAAAGCAAAGATAGTAGTGATTTCGAGGGTATGATCATCTTGCCTGCAAAGTTGTTAGAGTTGACTGGATCCTCGAAAGCAAACTCAACGGGCTCCTCGTTAGCGAACTTGTCTGCCGTCTCTACCCAAACAAGACAAACAAGCAACAAGGACACAATCAACCACGTGCAAAGCTCAAACAATATGATGCAAACATGGTATGCTATGCGGGATGCGATATGCGATGCATATGCAAGATTTGACAAGGAATGCATGAACCTGGCCTTAGCATGGAAATCCAAGTGTGCCACTGGAAAGGTGAGATGAAATCGCTTGAAAACGATATAAAGAACGCCGGAATTGGAGTCACGGTTTGGAAATGGCAAGCAATTCAAATATGGCACCGGTCTGTGATTTATAGCAAGTAGCCATCTAAATGCAACAAGATGAACATGCTACAACACTCAAACATGGCAACAAAATACATGGTAGGGAACCATTCATGATGCTTAACAAAAGAGGAACACTGAGCTATGGCCCATTCATCCAATAACAGATTCAAACAAGCATGGCAAAAATGCATTTGGCAAACAGATTTGAGACTTAGTGAAATTAACACTTGTCTGGAATTTCAGATCAGGTAGCGCACTTTGGAGCATGAAAACTATATGCTACAAGACCTGAACATGTCAAAGTAAA
Organism: Triticum aestivum; assembly: GCF_018294505.1. Lineage (NCBI taxonomy): Eukaryota > Viridiplantae > Streptophyta > Magnoliopsida > Poales > Poaceae > Triticum > Triticum aestivum. The sequence continues at coordinate 199,061,326 of NC_057794.1, forward strand.
GCATGGCATGGAGCTACTCAAAAAGCTTAACAAAAGTCCCTTAGTGACCTTGAGCCAAAAGGGATCAGAAAATACATTTACAAGTATGTGAACATGGCAAAAACATAATCAGATCACAGACTGCGGAAAACTGGAGCATGCAAATCAGATATCAAGTAGGCATGTTTACGAGCTCGATGCACTCACTACAGAGCAAGTCATGGCAATCTAAGCATCCACCCATCAAGAATACACATTATACAAGCTAGACATGGCAAGAACAATAGCATAGCATGCATGGATCAACTACAACGTCCTCGGCAAAATCGCTAACAAGTAGACGATCTTCCCAGTTTCACGAAATAGCAAAAGTAGAGCTCGATTGACTCAAGCTAGGGTGCTCCATAATTGGAAACAAAGATATGGATGGATAGATCACTATAATATTAACAAAACATCCTTACTAATCATCCTCAAAAGGGGGACGGATCACTAGGAAACAACATGATCATATGGCATATTGAGATAAACAGATCAAGGACTTGGTGGAAATGCTAAGTCCCTGAAATCAGCATTAACGAATGCTCCAATTTGAAAGCTTGTGCTAGTCACCACACACATCACTAAAATACATGGGTTGCACCTCTTGATAGATGGCAAAACATATAACAAAACTCATGTAGAGCTCATGGGCATATCATGCACACAATAATCATGGCAAAAAATGATAAATATCTAATTGAAGCAGCAGATCTGACAATTATCTCAAATAGCATTCTTCCAACAGCATTTCGGGCATCAAGATGAACTCAAATGAAAATGATGCAATGAGATGAAATGATGTGCTCTCTGAGACGAACATTTTGATATGCTATGTGCCCAAAACGAAGCTACGGATGCAAAGTTACGATGCGATGAACATAGCTAAATAATTAGGGTTTCGGGGTAAAAAGTCAACCGATCCGAGATCCGGATCCAGATTTGGCCGCACGGATAACGAGGCTCGCCGGGGACTTGAAGCTCGTCGGAGATGAAGTCGGCCACCGGAGGAGAAGGTCATCGCGGGGGCGGAGACGGAGATGGCCGGAGCTTCCCGGCCGTGCGGCGGTGACGAGCGCGGGCGAGGCAGCGCGCTAGCGCGGCGGCCGGTGGCCGGGCGAGGCGGCGATGGGACTTGCCGGCATCGGGGAAGGAGAAGGGCGCGGGCGGCGCTGGATCTGGCCTGGGGGATACGGAGGCTCGGGCCGGGGGGCCCCGCCTGGGCCCGGGCGGGCCGGCGAAGTGGGCGCGGGCGCTGGCCACTCCTGGAGCGACACGTGGCGGCGGTGGGACGAAGCGGACGCGTCCGGCTGGACAGAAAAATGTCCGCCGGTGCGTGGAGACGAAGGGGACTAGGGTTTCGGGGGGAGGAGAAGGGGAATTTCGGGGGGGGGGTCTTTATATAGGCATAGGAGGAGCTAGGAGAGTCCAAATGAGGTGCGGTTTTCAGCCACGCGATCGTGATCGAACGCTCTAGATGATGGAGAGGGTTTTGGTGGGTTTTGGGCCAAAATGGAGAGGTGTTGGGCTGCAACACACATGAGGCCTTTTCGGTCCCTCGGTTAACCGTTGGAGGATCAAACAAAGTCCAAATGGTACGAAACTTGACAGGCGGTCTACTGGTAGTAAACCAAGTCCGCTTGGCAGGTCTCGGTCCAATCCGGAAATGTTTAATCCCCACACACGAAAGAAAGGTAGAAATGACCACCGGAGGAGAACGGAGTGCCGGAATGCAAAACGGACAATGGGGAAAATGCTCGAATGCATGAGACGAACACGTATGCAAATGCAATGCACATGATGACATGATATGAGATGCATGACAACGACAACAACACACGGAGACAAAAACCCGAACCCAAGAAAATAAAATAACTTAACGCCGGAAACGGCAAGAGTTGGAGTACATATTGGGAAAATCATATCCGGGGTGTTACAAGCACCCGGTACTTTCATGTGTCTTATGCATTACGTGTTTCGCCCTTACATTGGTGAATTTGTTGTTGTCTACTTCGATGATATCCTTGTGTTTAGCAAATCTCTCAAAGAGCATGTCACCCTCCTTCGCACCGTGCTACAAACTCTTCGGAAAGAGCAACTTTATGCTAATATGGAAAAATGCCTATTTGGTGTTGACAAGCTTGTTTTCTTGGGTTTCGTAGTTTCTTGTAAGGGTGTTCATGTTGATGAAACTAAGATCAATGCTATTAAAACTTGGCCCCAACCAACCACTTTGCAACAAGTGCATAGTTTTCTTGGTTTAGCCGGTTTCTACCATAGATTTGTGAAGGATTTTAGCACTATTGCTTCACCTTTGCATGCTTTGAGTAAGAAAAATGCACCTTTTGTTTGGGGACCATCTCAAGATATTGCTTTCAATGAGCTTAAGAATTTGCTTACTCATGCCCCCGTGCTTGCATTACCCAACTTTGACAAACCTTTTGAAATTCATTGCGATGCTAGTGGTAATGGAATAGGAGGCGTGTTAACGCAAGAGAAGCGCCCCATTGCATATTTTAGTGAGAAACTATCCGGAGCGCAACTCAATTTGCCCATCTATGACAAAGATATATATGCTTTAGTGCGAGTTTTGCATGAATGGGAACATTACCTTCGTCCACATGAGTTCATCATCCATACCGACCATGAAACACTTAAATACCTTAAGGGTCAAACTAAGTTGAACAAGCGTCATGCTAAATGGAGTTAATTTATTGAATCATTTCCTTATGTCATCAAGTACATTAAGGGTAAAGAAAATGTTGTGGCGGATGCGCTTTCCCGTATATGCATGCTTGTCACTACTCTTGAGTTGAATGTCATTGGTTTTGAGCATATCAAAGAATTGTATGAACATGATCCTACATTTGCTACACCCTATGCCGAGTGTTTGATGCATACTTCTTGGAATCGATACTATATCAAAGATGGATACCTTATGAGAGCTAACAAACTTTGCATCCCCGAGTCCTCTTTGTGTTTGTTACTTTTGCAGGAATCCAATGGTGGCGGACTCATGGGACACTTTGGACGCGACAAGACATTTGCTACAATCTCCAAGAATTACTTCTGGCCCAAGATGCATCGCGACATCAATCGCTTCACCAACCGGTGTTCTACATGTCGCAAAGCTAACTCCAAAGCCCAATCTCATGGCCTCTAAATGCCACTTCCAATTCCATATCAACCATGGGAAGATATTAGCATGGACTTTGTGCTTGGTTTGCCTAGAACTCAAAATGGCAAGGATTCCATTTTTGTTGTTGTGGACCGTTTCTCACAAATGGCTCATTTCATTCCTTGCAACAAGATAGACGATGCTTCACATATTGCAAATTGCTTTTGTAGGGAAATTTTGCGCCTTCATGGAGTGCCAAAGGCGATTGTCTCGGACCGCGACGTCAAGTTCTTGAGTTACTTTTGGAAGACCTTGTGCGCCAAGCTCGGAATCAAGCTCTTGTTCTCTTCGGCATACCATCCACAAACCGATGGCCAAACGGAGGTGACCAACCGTACGCTTTCCACCCTCCTACGAGTGTTGATAAAGAAGAACATCAAGGAGTGGGAAGAGTGCCTACCCATCGCCGAGTACGCCTACAACCGAGCAAGACATTCGACTACTGGAAAGTCCCCCTTCGAGGTCGTCTATGGCTTCAACCCATTGTCCCCATTGGACATTCTACCTCTACCACTTCAAGAGCGCACAAACTTGGACGTGAGTGCCCGAGCCAACTTCCTCAAGAAGATGCATGAAGATACAGCGAACACCATCGAGCGCCAAGTACAACGACTCGCGACCAAGCTCAACGTCAACAAGCAACCCATGATGTTCCATGTTGGAGATCTTGTGTGGCTACACCTTCGCAAGGATCGCTTCCCCAATGAACACAAGTCCAAGCTACTACCCCGAGCGGATGGACCCTTCAAGGTGCTCGCACGCTACAACAACAATGCATACAAGATTGACATCCCATGCGACAAGTACTCCGTGAGCGACATCTTCAACATCAAAGATCTCTCCCCATACCATGGTGATGAGGATCTCGATCCGAGGTCGGATCTTTCCCAAGGGAGGGGAGATGATGCGGAGCATCCCATGATCATCCCCATGGACCTACCATCGTTGCATCAAGAGCCAAGAGGACCCATGACACGAGCTAGGGCTAGAGCTCTCGAGAACGAGGTGACTTTCTTCCTTAGTGATATCACATATGATCCACTCGAGACATGGCTACTACCTAAGTCCAATATGCTATGCCTGATCAGGTGTCAAGAGGAGCCTCCCGAAGATGCACATGAAGACGGATAGGCCGCCAAGTCCATGGATGAAGAGAACCACCGGAAGGAGACGAAGACAGCTCCAGGGCCCGGACATCCGGCCCTCAACCCCGGACATCCAGCCGCTGGAGACATGCCAACACAACAGCAGACCAGCCACAGAAAAGCTAAATGGCCCGGACATCCGGCCCCCAAGCCCGGACATCCGGCCGCCCACGAAGCCCCGGACATCTGGCCCCCCCAGCCCGGAAATCTGGCCTCGCCTAACCAGAGACTACAGAAGTTTTGCACTTCAGCCCGAACATCCGGCCCGAGCCCCGGACATCCGTCGCCTCGCGAAGCCCCGGACATCCGGCCCCCAGCCTAGACATCCGGCGCCTGTCTGCGCACAGTGAATGGGCCAAGGGCCCATGTACCCCTCCAACTCGCCCCAACTTGTACTAGCACTATATATACTCCTACCCCTCCTCCTAGTTAGGGTTAGCGTTGGTTTAGCTCATATGTGACATAGAGCTTCGCTCATCCATACCGATCTCCTCCTCGAGAGAGACTGCGGCCCCTCTAAGGAGAGGATCACCTTGGATTCAAGACCCCTTTACGGGAAGATCCCCTTGTGGATTCAAGACCTCCTTCTAGGAGAAGAACCGGTTACTTTGTATCGTCCTTTGTTGACCTTGGATCATCGTGTATCTTCCTTTGTGTTCATCGATCTAGCGCATGTGTGATCTATTTCTTGTTGGTTGAGTGTTTCTCTTGTGTTTCCCCTAGTTTTCCCCCTAGTGTTCTTCGTGTTCATCGTTGGGATCCACTCCTTTCATGAAAGATCGGCCATCTAGGGTTCCACCCTACATCAGGACCGTTTCTCAAAAATGGCACATTTCATTCCTTGCAACAAGATAGATGATGCTTCACATGTTTCTACTCTCTTTTGTAGGGAAATATTGCATCTACACGGAGTGCCAAAGACGATCGTCTCGGACCATGACGTCAAGTTTCTTAGCTACTTTTGGA